>NC_074696.1:39777679-40057219 GCF_029448725.1 Salvelinus fontinalis | reverse complement strand
CCCGCGACCTCTCCTCCTCTTCTCTCTCTCTCTCTCTCGTGCCCTCTCTCTCTCGTGCTCTCTCTCGTGCCCTCTCTCTCTCTCTCATGTGCCCTCTCTCTCTCTCCCTCTCTCTCTCCCGTGACCTCTCTCTCTCTCTCCCGCGACCTCTCTCTCTTTCCCGCGACCCCTCTCTCTCGCGCCCTCACGCCCTCTCTCTCTCTCTCCCGCGACCTCTCTCTCTCTCCCGTGACCTCTCTCTCTCTCCCGCGACCTCTCTCTCTTTCCCGCGACCCCTCTCTCTTGCGCCCTCACGCCCTCTCGCTCTCTCTCTTCCGCACCCTCTCTCTCACGTGGCCTCTCTCTCTCGCACGTGCCCTCTCTTTCTCTCTCTCTCGTGCCCTCTCTCTCTCTCTCTCTCTCGTGTCCTCTCTCTCTCGTGCCCTCTCTCGTTCCCTCTCTCTCTCTCGTGCCCTCTCTCTCTTCCCCGCGCCCTCTCTCTCTCTCACGCGCCCTCTCTCTCTCTCACGTGCCCTCTCTCTCACGTGCCCTCTCTCTCTCGTGCCCTCTCTCTCTCTCTCTCTCTCTCTCTCCCTCGTCCCTCTCTCTCTCTCTCCCCCGTGCCCTCTCTCTCTCCCTCTCGTGCCATCTCTCTCTCTCTCTCCCTCGTGCCCTCTCTCTCTCTCTCCCGCGTGCCCTCTCTCTCTCCCCCGCGCCCTCTCTCTCTCGCGCCCTTTCTCTCCCACGCCCTCTTGCTCTCTCTCTTCCCCACCCTCTCTCTCATGTGCCCTCTCTCTCTCTCTCTCACGTGCCCTCTCTCTCTCTCTCTCTCTCTCTCACTTGCCCTCTCTCTCTCTCACGTGCCCTCTCTCTCTCTCACGTGTCCTCTCTCTCTCACGTGCCCTCTCTCTCTCTCCCCCGTGCCCTCTGTCCTCCCGCGCCCTCTCTCTCTCTCTTGCCCTCTCTCTCACGCCCTCTCTCTCTCGCGCCCTCTCTCTCTCTCGCCCACTCTCGCTCTCGCCCTCTCTCTCTCGCCCTCTCTCTGAGTGTAACAGCTCACTAATCATAGACTTCAATAAGGCACCCTGGAAATTGCAATTTACTGAATTGTGTGGGTGGTAGAAAGGCAAGAGAGGGAGGGAAAGAGAGCGATAGGTAGAGAGAGCTACAGCAGTGTTTGAGCTAGTGCAAATTAAACAGGGGGAAATTTCAGTTTCCACATTATTGCAATTACGATGTCGGATGGAAGATCAAAACCGATTTGAGTAACTCATCTTCAGTTGGGTGTGAGAAAGAGGGCTATTGGAAGTAATCCTCTGAACAGTGTTCTGACTCATCGTATGAAAGAACTGGTAAGTGTATTAACTGATCTCCCTTTAAAACTAGTGCGCACATGTTTTTAAAGTGTGGAAGTAGTGTCTGAAATACTAAACACACTCATTTGAAGGGTCTAGTCAATTTTCGGCTTACAATTTGCATGCTATTCCTTCAGTTTTCCAATTTTTTGGGCTATTGAAGATTTGTCATAAATCATATCACCCTGCTCCCTGAAGCTCCATTTTCCAGTCAGACTCAGAAATAATCGCTTTGTCCCAAAACTATCATTTTCACTTTATTACACAATGAGTCAGGGTTTTACACTTAGCAGTGTTGAAAATCTGGGGATTAATCAGTCTTCGTTCTCAGGAGTTTCTCAAAACAATGTAATATACCTGAGTACATTGTACCCATATTAAACATCTCCCCAGTCCAGTGTGTCTGAAGGGCCACTGAGAGTGTACTACAGTCCTCACTTCGAGAGATCCCTCTCTTCTCTCTCCCCTGTCAGCCTGTGTTGACAGAACTACGTGTGACACGTTATTGTGACAAAGCTCAGTTGGGTGGTTTCTCCCGTCTCTCTCTATCCGTCTCTCATCTGTCTTGAACTCTCACAAAACGCACACTGACACACTCCTAAATGCATGAGTTTTATTAAAAAAACAACTTAAAATACCAATAGCGGTTTATGCACTGGCTCCGACGGAGCAGTCTGTAATGCGTCACACACTCCGTTTTTGTTGCTCCTCATATTGATTTGAAATAGTTGTTAGTAATGCATACTGTAACTGTTTATGATAATTATCCCTCTCAATATCGTAGCGCCACCAGATGTGTGTGTGTGTGTGTGTGTGTGTGTGTGTGTGTGTGTGTGTGTGTGTGTGTGTGTGTGCGTGCGTGCGTGCGTGCGTGCGTGCGTGCGTGCGTGTGCGTGTGCGTGTGTGTGTGCGTGCGTGCGTGGACGTTTTGAACTATACATGTGGGGACCACATGTCCCCACAAGAATAGTAAACTAACAAAAATTTGACCAACTGAAGACATTTTGTTCGTCCCCGGAAGGTGAAATGCTATTTCTAGAGGGTTTAAGTTTAAGGTTAAATTTAGTGTTAGGGTTAGAATGAGGTTTTTCTAGCTAGGGTTAGTTTTAGGTTTAGGGTTAGGAGCCAGGATTAAGGTTAAGTTTAGGTTTTCAGGTTAAGGTTAGGGTACGGGTACGGGTTATTGTTTAGTGAAAATGGGATTTTGAATGGGACAGAAATGTGTGTCCCCACAAGGTTAGTTGTACAAGACTGTGTGTGTGTGTGCGTGTGTGCGAGAGAGGAAGCGAGCAGTGTGAAATGGAGGGTGCGGAGTGTGTGTTGATCCACAGTATTTGATGTGAAATAGGGCGGCGGGCGAGGCGCAGCGATGTCAGCAGGGCGGCCCCAGGCGGTTTCCACGGGGACTTAGAAGAGCAGCATCCGCAGAATGATACACACACACACACATATACACACACTCCTCAGGGATGCAGGGGAGAGAGTCATCTCCACTGTTATTATTGTTCAGTCACAGAATTCTGGACCTGCGTAACAGATACACCAAGACCAACTTATAGAACTTTCCATAGAATAAGTTGAGAGAGCATGATCGAAAGATAGATGCCCGTGAACCTCAAAACTCCAAACTCTCTTTCCTCTGAAACAGTGAGAGACTCCCGCTGTCTGCCTCTCTCTTCTGGTTCAGCTCTTTGTTCGTTTTCCTTTGGTAGTTGAGACGCTGTGATTAAACAGACTAGCTAATGCCCTGGGAGACATCCCTCCTCCCCTTTCTCAGGTGTGCAGACGAGAGCCCGCGCTTCAGTAGGCAAAGGGGCCGTCTCGTGTTTTTCTCCTTCTCTTTGTGTGCGTGTGTGGAGAGGTGCAGTTCTTTAACCAACCTATAGAGGGAGCCCTTTTACAGTGCACTGTCAGATGTCAGTGACCACCATCTCATGTTAGCAGACCTTAGTGACCTTATATACACACACACGTAGAGACACTAGCAGATCAGTCTGAGAAAATGTTGTCCCCCTCAAAATAGCTTTCTAGTTCAAATGTGTGGTCTGAGTTAATGAATGACTAACGCAGGACCATACGTCCTCGCTGTGTGTATGTGTATTCGTGATTGTGAGTCCACCAGCGTATGAGCGTGGGGTGATCTCTCATCTCCTCAGTCACGGTTTATTCTTAGCAGTATACCATGTACTGCCCAGAGGCACGCACGCTCACCAAATGTCACGTAAAAAAATCGCTAAATATGACATTTTCTGAATTATTGAGCAATACTTATGAAACATTTTTGAATGTGGTCTCAGGCGCTGATGGTCGTGGTGACGAGGAACAGTTCCTGTTTAAAGAGGCTCGTGGTTTCCTTGGACTATGTGACAGGAACAAGTAGTATCTTTAAAAGGTTTGAAGGGTTAATGACACTACTTAGTTTAAATGCTGTTTTTGTATTCAGGAATAATATTGTTTATAGCTACATATGACATACCTCAGTGCATAGAATTGGTCATCAAAAAGAAGTTGGATGCCTAGCATGAGCCGAATATGTTATGGCAACTACAAGGCCATAACAAGGCCTCTTCCTCCTCAGTAAATTGACTGAATCAAAATCTCCCAGGCCAGATCATGGTGTTTATAGTATTTTAGTCCTGAGAGCTCAATAGAGCCAAGCACCTTGATGGCCCTAATAGATGCAGGCGGTAATTTGTACTGGGAGTACATCAGAGTGAGGAAGGGGACTCTGCTCAGAGGATAAATCACCTAATCATGCAGGCCCAGTAATAAGCCATTTTTTTCCTTGAACAAATGACCCCCACGCGCTACATAAATATCATTTTACCCACACAGGTGTCAGAAACACTTTATCTCCTGCTGTCTAGGCAAGGAAAGATGAGGGGAGAAGAAAAGTTGCTTAGGTCCTTTTTCCTGTAGAAGTCTTGTTTGGATGCTGTGTGTCGGTGTGGTGGTGGCGCTTGTGTTTGTGTACACGAGTGTGTGTTTGTGTGTGTGCATACTTGCGCGGTTTAATGTGCGTGTGTGTGTGTGCGGCCATTGCCTTATCAAAGAATCTACGTATTTCGAGCTACACACATGCAGTTGTATGTGACACATCAGGTACTGTCTGTCTGTCTGTCTGTCTGTCTGTCTCTGTCTGTCTGTCTGTCTGTCTGTCTGTCTGTCTGTCTGTCTGTCTGTCTGTCTGTCTGTCTGTCTGTCTGTCTGTCTGTCTGTGAGATAAAGGATCCTGTACTGGAAGTTGCAGTGTGAGCATGTTCTCATCCCTGTCCTCAGGAGAATTCATGCTGTCTTGTTGCCTCTTTTTCACCAGGCCCTCAGGATGGGACGTGCCTTATTGTTGTTCAACATGATATTATCAAACCACTGTGGCACAAGATGTTGTCAATTTACACATTCTCTCATTTCCCCGATCGTGCTCTTCGCGTTTTGACGTCGCTGTGAGCATCATCATCCCCTGGCGACGTCGAGGTGGTGATGATCACTCCACCGGCAACGATGTCGGCCTTTCAACACAGATCTGATCCGTCAAGAAGCTGTCAGCTCGCTCAAGGCTCCTTGGCTACTCGAGGAACGGGGGAGCGAGAGAGAGGAAGAGAGAGAGAGAGATGAAACCCCCTCGCACTTTTAGGGAAGAGGTGGAGCGTTTATAGCCCAGGGCTACACCGATACAGAGCCCCTGAGGGCAGTGTGGAAGCAGAGAGAGGGGGGTGAGCGGAGGGATGCCGGCTCCTGGCTGCCACCTCGTTCCCTGCTTTGACCCAGTCGAGCAGAAGAGAGATGCTAAAAGCTAATGTTGCTAACAGAGTGAAATTGCTTTGAGGTCCGGAGAAGCACGTCAGGGTTAAGTGTTATGGGACAGCATATTGTTCTGTATTGTGGTAGACTGAGTAGCCTGGGTACCAGTCTCTTTAGCTAATCCACTCTCCGTACTCCATGTCATGAGCCTTGTATTTGGCAATGACAAGGAGTGGAATGTTAGCTTAAGAGACTGGTACTCAGACTAGTAGACTGAGTCTCAGACTAAACTTGACACGTCTCCTTGTTTTCTCTGTCCCTTCTCACTCAGATGGATACCTCCAGGAGTATTAACAGTGTCGAGACCAAACGAGAAGACGAGACTAGGCGACACTAGAGAAGATAATGGTGCTGGGAGCCATTTAGTCGACCTCTCTCTCTTGTTCTCTCTCTCTCTCTCTTTCTGTCCTCTTGTCTATCCCTACTCAACTGCTCCTCCCCCTCTCTTTACCCCTCCTATTGTCTCACTCTCTCTCTCTCTCTCTCTCTCCACCACTACCTCTCGATCTCTCCATGTGAGATTGGGTATTTTTCCTCCCTGAGTGCTCTCAATGACTGGAGCGATTGTAGAGTGTATGGCTGTCCACCCATGTGTGTCCTCAAGCAGTTGCCATCTCGCAGCCTGCCTATTCAAAACAATATTCAACAGCAAGGTAATTTCATCAGCCTCTCACTCTAGGGTCCAGGGGTCACCAGTGATATTCTTCTTCTCTCTCTCTCTCTCTCTCTCACTTTCTTCTTCTCTAGTTGAAAATCCGCCCTTTTGTAGCTGCGTTGCTGCGTGTCTGAGCTGTGGATGGAGAGGATGATTGTTTGTTTATAGAGTATGGAGTGGTGGAGGGGGGGGTGGTGGTTGATGTGAGGAGGCGCATATTGGCTTGGCTTTTCATTGTCTATAGGCAATGACTGTCTCAAGAGGCTCCCTACTGCCAATAGAGTGCATTGCTTTTGGCCTGAGTTATGCCATATGGCTCTGGGCAAAGTAGTGTATTGTATGGAGAGTTGGGAGTATACTGCACGTGACTAGAGTTGTACCATACAGGTGGTAGATTTGTAGGTTGTCGGCTGTACATATGTCATACAGACTCGCAGGTGGTTGACTGTGCATGCACTGTAGAATACTATGCAGAGAGTAGATATGTTGGCTGTCATGTAGGCATTATCTGGGTTGTACACTCTGAAGTACAAATTATGTCTGTGACGATACCAGTATTGCAACAAACAAAATCCATGTAAAAAATGAAAGCAAGAAGCAGACCAAACTCTTTGGTTCTTTAAAAACCTGGTGAATGTAAAATAGTATGTGCTGTAGCTTGGAAAACAAATGAATGTGACTCTGGATGATGTTAACCCTATATGTAAGTTAGGCTGCGCACCGGCGCTGCTAAATCGTGGCAGCCACTAAATAAAATTAAAAATATATATATTACACTGAGTATACAAAACATTAGGAACACCTGCTCTTTTCATGACATAGACTGACCAGGTGAGTACAGAGCTGTAGTCCAAACACGTTATTTTTACCCCCACAGCCCTTGCGCTAGCGCTAGCCACCTTCCTTTGGGGGAATCCCCATTGAAATCGGACGCAGTTTGATTGTCATCTTAAGTGGAGGTCCAATGCACTAACGTTGCCCCCTGGGCCCTCGAGTGAAGAACTTTGGTCACTTGCGGGGTTGATATGACCCACAATTCAATGCAAACTGTAGTCACATGTCAAACTCGCAAAGTGTCAAATTTAATCAACAACTCTATTTTCAGCATGTCAGAAAAAAAGTATGAAGCTAGTTTATATATATATATATATATATATATATATATATATATATATATATATATATATATATATATATATATATATATATATATATATATATCTACACACACATATATACATAGATTTTTGCCTTAGCAAATTGGCTTACTCTCGTAGTGAGGAGACTATAAAACGGAGCTAGATTCATAAACATATTTTGGGGAATTCTGAAATTTATTGGAATAAATGACCAAAATATAAAACTAGCTAGCCAGGTATGGGTAACTGTAGCTAGCTACCTGACAGGAGTGCTAGCCAAATATGTTAGCTTACTAGGTACATTAATAGCTTTTGTTGTTTTTAAGCTCAACTACAAGATTATCACTCTCCCTCGCTTGGGCAAAAGACATTTAATGTACATTCGGACGTGACGATGTAAAACATAATTCAAGGGCTGAGGGTTTAGGACCACGGGCTGTCTACTTTGAGTTTGAAACGCAGCCCAGGTGAAAGCTATGAGTCACTCATTCCTTTCATTTACAGTGTTAAATAACACTAATATGTGAGAACAATAATTTTTGTGAACAAATGTTTCATTTTGCCGTTATAAGGTTGGTGGAAACATGGAAAATCGTTGTGTAAATCTGTTGCAGCTCAAATCGACCACAAAATCCACAATTCAATGCTCTCTCTATGGGCTGGCTGGCTCCCTAGCTAGGTAGCAAACGTAGCTACACACAATAATACCAAACACAATATCAGCATGTTTTTAGTTTATTTGTATTTAACTAGGCAAGTCAGTTAAGAACAAATTCTAATTTAAAATGACAGCCTACCCCAGCCAAGCCTTAACCCGGATGATGCTGGGTCAAATGTGCATAGCCCTATGGTAGGGTGACCAGACGTCCCCGTTTTCCGGGGACAGTCCCCGTTTTTAGTGGCCTGTCCCCGGCAGGAGCTGTCCCCGGAAATGTCCACTTTTTTTTTCTTTTTTTCCCCAATTTTTTTATCCCCTTTTCTCCCCAATTTTCGTGGTATCCAATCGCTAGTAATTACTATCTTGTCTCATCGCTACAACTCCCGTACGGGCTCGGGAGAGACGAAGGTCGAAAGACACGCGTCCTCCGAGGCACAACCCAACCAAGCCGCACTGCTTCTTTAACACAGCGCGCCTCCAACCCGGAAGCCAGCCGCACCAATGTGTCGGAGGAAATACCGTGCACCTGGCCCCCTTGGTTAGCGCGCACTGCGCCCAGTCCACCACAGGAGTCGCTGGAGCGCGATGAGACAAGGAAATCCCTACCGGCCAAACCCTCCCTAACCCGGACGACGCTAGCCCAATTGTGCGTCGCCCCACGGGCCTCCCGGTCGCGGCCGGCTGCGACAGAGCCTGGGGGCGAACCCAGAGACTCTGGTGGCGCAGTTAGCACTGGGATGCAGTGCCCTAGACCACTGCCCCACCCGGGAGGCCCCTGAAATGTCCCCGTTTTTAACTGTGCGTTAAAAACAGACTGCAAAGTGAAATAATATTTTATGTGGCAAGAAAGACCGGGCATCAGAGTCTACCAGTTGACGTCTCAATCTTGTTGTGCTGGTTTTGTCCAGCAGAGGGGGCCGCTCGCTATAGCAGCTTTGTTCACTCGTCTACCTCATCTAACTACTTGCTCGCGCTAGTTTTAAAGAAAACTGCTGTGGAAAACTCGGCCAGAAGCTAGCAATTGTCAAGTGAATCCATAACAGCACGTTTCTCGACATATACACTGACTTTGAGAAGAGTTTGCGTGACGATTAGCTTAGCAACTGCATGACGCAGCATGACAACGTGAACGCGATTGGTCGATAGTCTGCTGGGTGGGACGTTATACGCTCCTTCATTCATTGGATTCCTATTTCCTTTCTATAATATCTCTGGCAACGGCACCATGCAATGCGCCTTGGACTAAAGAGGCAGACAAATAGGAAAAATGTGCTAGACTTTCTGTTAAATTACACATTTCTTGAGGTAATATCGTAAAAATATTATCAATGGCTCATTCGAGAAAAGACATCCTCCCGAGTTATGGCATCTGCCAGTATTGAAATCTGACACGTATGATAGACGCTTTCGTGATTTAAAAGGAGTATTCCTATTAACTTCCAGTGTAGTGAGAGTGACTTTATCATTGTGCTACGTTTAAACTGTCCGGATTTCTGCCTGCTTGAATGCCAATAACTCAAGTACACATGAAAACATTAAAATCACTTGGGATTAATCACTCAGAGATGCACAAAAAACAATTTAACGTTCAAAATGGGTGAACATTTCCTTTAAATCTACTTCAATCAGTGTAGATGAAGAGGAGGGGACAGGTTAAAGAAGGATTTTAGACATGGGTCACGTCCATGGTCCAAACACTTAGTACACACCCTATCCCCTCAGCTCTCAAATTAAGTGGACGCTTCTGATGACATGTCATGACGTCTGACGAGTATACACTTGCAGTGCAAGGGGAGAAGGAGGAAAGAATGATTTTTAAATGGACCACCCTTGGCCGGGCCACCCTTGACCCGTTCATCCCGCGATGATTGTGTTTTCAGCCACCGGTAGCTTGTGGGTGCTTTATATGCGCTACAGTCAGTGAGTGCATGTCTACTTATATTAAATATATAATTATTAATGTACACCTACTGTTATTAATAAATGAATTAGCTGAGGAAGGAAAATGTTTTATTTCTACAATTTCCAAAAGTTAACCAAACAAAAACATAATATGCAATAGTAGCACAATTTCTAACTTATTTGCATTCATTTTTACTTACACTTGTATGTTGACTTCTCCATTGATGTTGTTTTTAAGGTTTTGCAGACTTTTCTTAGAGGATGTACAATCATTGCAAATTGAATTATGGGGAGTTTCAGGCCCCGGGGTGAAAGTAAGTGTACACTTGCAAAGCCATCTAACAACAAGGGTCCAGGGGCTTACGTTGCAAACTTCCCTTGTTTGGCTAATCATTTGGACCGCCCTGCAAGATGGCGACGGGGATTCCTCCAAGGTCATAAGGTGAGGATAAGTGGACGCAAGTGTGTCCTTTAAGTGTTTGGACTACAGCCATGGATTGTGTATGTGTGCCATTCAGAGGGTGAATGTGCAAGAAAAAATATCTAAGTGCCTTTGAACAGGGTATGGTAGTAGATGCCAGTCGCACCGGTTTGAGTGTGTCGAGAACGACAACGCTGCTGGGTTTTTTATGCTCAACAGATTCCCGTGTGTATCAAGAATGATCCACCACCCAATGGACATCCAGCCAACCTGGCACAACTATGGGAAGCGTTGGAGTCAACATGGGCCAGCATCCCTGTGGAATGCTTTCAACACATTGTAGAGTCCATGCCCCGACGAATTGAGGCTGTTCTGAGGGAAAAGGGTGAAACTCAATATTAGGAAGGTGTTCCTAATGATTTGTATACTCAGTGTAGATTAATACGTCAGCAAGACCCTGTTTGCCTCTGCCTGCAGGAAGACCCCAGGAAGACCCTAGCGCTGGTGTAGATTGTGCATATGGTATCTGTCATATCTGACAGTAGCTGTGAAGGCTGTTCACTGAAAAGTTGTAAGGTGTCATTCAGTAGATTATCATGCAGCCATGTGTTTCAATATTCCAGCAAGTTAAAGGGTAGGGTACATAAACGTAACCACATGTAAGATATGCATTTGCATTTGTATTCACAAGTAGAGGCTGCTGAGGGATGGACTGGTCATAATAATGGCTGGAACGGAGCAAATGGAATGGCATCATTTGATACCATTCCACTTATACCATTCCACTTGATACCATTCCACTTACGCTCCAGGCATTACCCTGAGCCCATCCTCCCCAATTAAGGTGCCATCAACTTCCTGTGGTATACGCATCAAAAGTAACAAGGCAAAGTTACACCTCACTTGGGGGGGGTGTGATGTAATATGGGGGACCCAGCAAGACAGCCTATTCACTGTAATGTAAACTCCAATAGAAATAACTTCAGGTTTATAATTTCAAATTAAACCAAATCGTTTGCACTACTGGTTTCAATTCAATTTTCAGCCAACTTACAAGCAAATACTTTAGGAATGTAATGTCACAAATCCGCTTGCAAGGTTGCGAGCCAACTAACCTGCCAACGTTAGGCCTACATACAGCTACTTTAAAGTAAATGTTTTGGAAATACATCACACTATCTAACCAGTTATCAAATAATGTTACTGGTATATGTAGTTATCTTATCCAGCAAGCCAGCCAGCTAAAGTTAGTTATTTTAGCCTGCTAGCTAGCCTTGCCAGCTACCTAGCCTACCTAGCCAAGCACCACGGTCGACATAGCTAAGTAGTAAGCCAGAGAACAACTAGTCTAGCACAGACAGGAACCCACAGAACATAACAACAAAAATTGCCTGCAGATGTAAAGTATGAGAGCGGAGACTTACCGATTGACGGCTGAGTTAGCTACCAAAGAAAAGCCAAAGGGAGGCCTTCAGAGGGATAGGCCGTTTCACAGGCCAAGGGAGAGTCAGCTAATCCAGCAGCGATTTAGTGAGGTAAATCCACATAGAATTTGCCCTGTTCTTTTCTCCATCCCTGCTGACACTCGCGATGTATTGGTAGTTTGGTAGGAAATAGAGATTGCAGGCGTCACACACTCGGCACAGAACCTGGTTTCAGTCAGATTCTCATTCCTGAATCGTGCCTTCCCACTTGTTATTGTACTAAGCCATTGAAGTCCTCCGAGGTGAAATGAGCACCGCATACATTAGACGTGTCCTCGGTTCCCTTACTCCAATACGCTCGCTTCAACCAGACAAACCGGTCCCACTTCAAAGCTCGCTTCTCATTTTTTGGGGGTCACAAATGAGTCGTAACCCCGTCCTTGTGGGTATTACTGCAATAGCTACGAACAACAGAAAACTACTATAACACTTGCTCGCTCGTCTGCCACTACCAAACGCATAGGAGAAGAGAAGATACAGGTTTTTTTGCATGGATTTATATTGTTTCTTCTTCAAGGATGCACATAGTAGCTCACCAGCGCCAACACTTGGTTTGGAATGTAATTACATGCTAGCATGTTTAGTAGTTAACTTTAGCCAGCTGGGACTAGCTATGTAGCACCGGTTCTCCATATGACATTGAGTAATAGTGCACTGTGGGTAGTTACGAAGATATCTGGAAATAAGTTTATTAATAGCTATGTTTGTAATTATAGGTAACGAGATCATGACTACAACTAAGTCACTAAGTCTTTGACCACACTGATTTGTTACTTTGGTGAGTAAAAACTCATGCTTCCTACCCTTTAAGGTTTCGTCTCCTTAACCTGTAAAAGTCTAAGCCTTTGGGAATTGTTTCAAGATGGTCATACCATAGATCATTAACCTGTTGGGGATGGGGGCGCTGTTTAGACTATTTATGCTAATGTGGCTAATTTTTTAAACGGCTTCCCACAAAATCCTTGATCGTACAATATGCATATTATTATTATTATTGGATAGAAAACAGTCTATAGTTTCTATAGGAGTTGAAATTTTGTCTCTAAGTGGAACAGAGCCCATTCTACAGCAATTTCCCTGACATGGAGTCAGATTTGAGAAATGTTGGCCACTCTTCTGAAGTCATTTAAAAGGGCACTGTCGTTGCTATGACTATACGGACACTTCTTACGTCTTCCCCTGGATGCCTTTACGTGATGACGATTCCAACGGGGTCGATTGCGCGTTCACAGGCCCTACAAATCAAAAAACCCTGAAGCTAGTCATTCTTTGGGAGCTGCGTCATGAGCCTAGAGGACCCCGGCGCGCACCTGTTCCAAGCGTTAGTTTAGCCTGTTATATTTCTCCGGTCATCTTTTCACTCGTTATAGGAGTTAAAAACATCATAAGGTAGTTAATTTAAAGCGTTTTATAGCAATTTATATCCGTTTAGTGCGATTTTGGGACATTTATTTTTGCAACGATGTGAAAAGTTGGGCACGCTTTTCAGTTCATCCCGAACGCAGTTGACATTTCCACATGGCAAGAGGACAGCTTTCCACCAAAAGACGATTTCTCCCAAGAAAGGATCCTTTGCCCAAGATACTGATGGAAGAACAGCTCAAGGTAGGACATTTTTATTATGATAAATCGTGTTTCTGTCGAAACATTTTAGTGGCTTAGGACGCCATGTTTTTTGAAGTAGCTTCGCTTGGCGCAAACTGTATTGAAAAGTAAGGATAAATTAAAAAATGTAATAACGCAATTGTATTAAGAATTAAATTGTCTATCAATCCCTGTCCACCCTATATTTTTTAGTCACGTTTATGAGTATTTATGTATAAGAGTAGATCACTGTCTAAGTGGCGCAAGGACATTTTCTGACCAGCCTGTCTACATTTCACATTGTCTAACCATGATTTTGGTGGCTAAATATAAACATTTTCGATCAAACTGTATATGCATGTTGTAATGTGATGTTACAGGAGTGTCATCGGAAGAATTCTGAGAAGGTTAGTGAAAAAATTAATATCTTTTGGCGATGTTGACTTTTATCGCTCACTTTGGCTAGAATCAATGCTGGGCTGCTAATTGCTATGTGCTAAGCTAATATAACGATTTATTGTGTTTTCGCTGTAAGACACTTAGAAAATCTGAAATATTGTCTGTATTCACAGGATCTGTGTCTTTCGATTCGTGTATGCTGTGTATTTTTACGAAATGTTTGATGATTAGTAGTTAGGTAAACACGTTGCTCATTGTAATTATTCTAGTCCATTTGTGACGGTGGGTGCAATTGTAAACTATGCCATCTACCTGAAATATGCACTTTTTTCTAACAAAACCTATCCCATACCATAAATATGTTATCAGACTGTCATCTAATGAGTTTTTTTGTTGGTTAGGGGCTATAAATATCTTAGTTTAGCCGAATTGGTGATGGCTACTGGTGTTGGTGGACAAATAAAAGATGGTGGATGATGCTAATGTGTTTTTAGGTAATAGATGTACATCTTTACATATTGTGTCTTCCCTGTAAAACATTTTAAAAATCGGAAATGTTGACTGGATTCACAAGATCTGTGTCTTTCATTAGCTGTATTGGACTTTAATGTGTGAAAGTTAAATATTTAAAAAAAATATTTTTTTTGAATTTCGCGGCACTGGTTTTTCAGTGGGGGGGGGGGGGGGGTGCCGCTAGCGCCACGCTGATCCTAGACAGGTTAAGCTATTTTTTTGTTTGTTTTAGGACCCCTCTATGTATCCCTCAAAAATATTGAATTTGGCATTTACTACTATCACATAGAGACACTGAATAACACATTCATAAATGGCAAACAAACACAGTCAAAAAATAAATCATAAGGAATAAGGTTTTGAAGTGTATGTCCTATATCTAGGAGATATAAGAAAGCTCCGGAAATATTGACATTTTTTGGACACATGTTTAACCCCTTTTGTGGCACAAAACTACCTCCATTCAGACAAATTCTGTGAAACTTGTGGGGGGTCTCTCAAAAAACACCATCGTGTTCGTGAGAGTCTAATCTTTCCATAGAGTGGTCAAACAGATATCTATAGCTAAACTGATGTATTTTGATGGGTATTTTTCTATCATGTTCATTTCTTCTTAAATTCGGTGGCATTTCAGCTGCCACTTATTTTAGTTTTATCACACATTTATGACATTTAGGTTATCAGACATAAAGTATTGGGACACATGCCCAGAGTCTGTGTGAGTGGATGTTAGGGACAGGATGACATATATGATGTTTATCAGTCATTTATTAAGCCTACTGTATAAAATATAGCGATACTTAGGCCTATGTCTGTGTGGGTGGACTTGTGAATTAATGTTTTATAAGTCATTTATTACATGATGTATATACTGTAGTATGTAGGTTATCAGGTGTGTGTGTGTGTGTGTGTGTGTGTGTGTGTGTGTGTGTGTGTGTGTGTGTGAGAGAGAGAGAGTGTGTGTGTGTGTGTGTGTGTGTGTGTGTGTGTGTGTGTGTGTGTGTGTGTGTGTGTGTGTGTGTGTGTGTGTGTGTGTGTGTGTGTGTGTGTGTGTGTGTGTGTGTGTGTGTGTGTGTGTGTGTGTGTGTGTGTGTGTGTGTGTGTGTGTGTGTGGTACAGGGGTGCAGCCGACGGATTCTGGTCTGACTGTGTCTTTATTGGATGATGAAACCCCTCCAGGGAGTTCATGATGGCTGGAGCTGCACTAGGACATGTGACTGCGTCCCAAAATGGCACCCTATTCCCTATGTAGTGCACTACTTTTGACCAGAGCCCTGTGGGATTCCTTATCGGCCCTGGTCAAAAGTAGTGCACTATATAGGGAATAGGGTGCATTTGGGACTTCAGTCCTGGTATAAACCTAATGCATTATATAAACCAATCGATCTTTCCTCCCAGTTCATCTTCCTACACCACAGGTAATCCCATTAGTTCTCTCCTGACATGGTCTTTTACCACAGATTTAATCTGGTGGATTTTAATCGGGACGGAATCACATTGCAGTGTTTGTGTCTTCTGTGTGTGTGTCTGGACGTATTTGTCATGTGCAGTGTCACACTCACTCCTCTCTGTTTATATGTTGTTGTCTTGGGGGAGTGTGTCTGGTTTATTTGATTTGTGTGTGTGGGTGTGTGGAGTTTGTCCCTGTCATGGATAAACTGATAAACGTGTCTAACAGCATGTATTTATGTGTATGACGGATGTACTGGAGGAGTGGTGTGTGTGTGTGTGTGTGTGTGTGTGTGTGTGTGTGCGTGCGTGCGTGCGTGCGTGCGTGCGCGCGCTTGTCTTCACTGTCTAGTCTACAGTCCCAGTGCATCCTGGCATCCTGTTAATTGTGATGTATAATTGAATTGTTTTGACCGAGTGTAAAACAAGTGAGATTTTCCCATTTACATGAGTGTAGCCAAGCTAAGTAGCCAGCTCGCATTTGTATGCAAGTCGATGAGAGCAGGATGGCGGTTCGTAATTATAATTACAATATTTTTGCTGGTAACATAGCGGATTACAGTTAGCGTTTTTTTTGTAATCCCTTACATGCAACCCCTCCTTAATCTGTTACTTCCCAACCCTGTGTATATATAGTGTATATATATTATGAAGTAGGTCATTGAGGAAAATCGTTTTTAATGCATTTTTGAGAAAGAGAGAGTGTCTAATTCTCAACTGCCTTTTTCAGTTCTTGATTCACTTTTTTTGCAGGAACCATCTAAGGTTAGCTTGGGTTGATGGAAGGTAGGAGGACAGCACAAAGGGAATGGGTAGGTAGCTATCCCATAGTTTGCTGACTAAGAAATGCATAGCATATGGTTTTGCTGTCTACAAAATGTTGCTCTCTCCGTCTGCCTGCCAGATTGCCGAGGGGCAACATAGACTAGCCTGGCTAGTAGATTGACTAACTTAGTGAAGGTCTTCTGTAGTATGTAGATTCATGAGCTAAATCCTTAATCATGATTTGTCTCTGTCTTTACAGTTCCTGAAACATGTTAATGACCTAATGCATGGCCTTACTGCTGTCCATGGCCACCCACTCAGATACCAGTGATTTAATCAGCCAAATCCCAGGAATGGAGCAGAACAACTCCTCCTTAAATGTGTTATTTTGTGTTTTTTTATCTCTGAGATACTCTGATCTTCAATGTGTGTTAATTCCTACTAACCTGCTTGGTAAGAGCTAGGTCTGTACTAACTAGGCTGATGTGCCTGACATTAGTGTAAGAAGATCCTATTGAAATGGCACCACTTCTAATAATGTGTTTGTACAGCAAATAAAATCCTATTTGAACTTGTCCTTTTAACCCCTTTTTTTCAGGTGCAAAACCTTGTCGAGTCATGTGAAGTTTCTCCCCTATTTTTTCACTAAAACTGACACGTGCGCAGTTGCAGAGAATGGGAAGAGATTTGCCAATTACAACAATTTATATATATTTTTTTACCACATTTGTATTTTTTTATATAAATTTTGTTGAGGGGGGTTACAGGTACATTATCTATTTAAAATGCTATGTTTATAAAACCTGTACCTGTAGGCTGACACTCAAAGGAATAAGAAAAAAAGCAGTAAGAAATACCAAAAAATCTGTATAAACAGGAAAAGAAAAAAAAACTGGGCCTGCATCCCCAACCTCACCCAGCCAACATTTCTCCATCCAACCCCTCCACTCCTGGAAACCATGTGACCCCCCCCCCCCCCCATCATCTGTCTTCTAAGTCAATCGTTTTTTTTAGGAACTATGCAACAACTTGAATGATGAAGATAGGTTCTTGGCACAATATGTGGAGGACAACCTTTCAGTGTTGTGTGTGTGTGTGTTCTTTAGACAATGTTTATTATTTAGTCGGTATCACTCTTATACCTGCCACCATGTTTCCTTCCGAACTGAGCTGATACATTGACCAAGCAAATCATTTGACTTTATTTAATAACTGCAAAAAGTCAGGTTAGGGATTAAGTTGAGGTCAGTTTATCTACAGTAACTTGTGAAACTCTCTGTTTAGTCCATACCCCCTCTTCATTTAATATATTTTAATATATTTTTTATTTAACCTTTATTTAACGGGACAAGTCAGTTAAGAACAAATTCTAATTTACAATGATGGCCTAGGAACAGTGGGTTCACTGCCTTGTTCAGCGGCAGAACGACAGATTTTTGCCTTGTCAGCTCGGGGATTCAATCTACCGACCTTTCGGTTACTGGCCCAACGCTCTAACCACTAGGCTACCTGCCGCCCCTACAACCCCTGCACCTACAACCCCGAACCCCACTTTTTCTCCCTCCTCCCCCAACTTGGACAGGTCTCGTCGTAATCACTGGTAACCGAGCTGGTCGTAGGGACAGATCCATCTCATTAAATGAGGATCGCTCTGCCAGTGAAGATGAATGGTCTCATCAGGGAGAGAGATCACTCAGGCCTGAGCATGATATCCTGTTTCCACCCAGGTGAGCATCATCCCTAGCAGCCCTGTCACTATTACAACTGCTTGAAGAGTGTTACTGGTTTTACTGCTGCCTGTCTTTGTGTGTCAGTTACCCCTACATTGAGGACTACAGTAAACCAACCCAGTAAATGAACAATCGCTGCCCTTCCTGGTGTGACCGCATCCTCATGTCTCACACTGCCCAAGACATCATCCACAGAGTGAGTGCACTGGCAATACTGCTATTCACACTTTTTTGACCCGTGGATTAATTAATGAATGAACTATGGAAGCTATGTAATACGGGCCTAGTAAACAAGTTGAGTGTTTCATTTCAGAGGGATGAGGGAGAGAGCAGTGTGGTGTACAACACACGGTTCCCAGTGACTACATGAGAGACCACAATGTAACATTTGTTTATATCATGTAAAACGTCTTGTCTTGAAAATGGCCCTCGATCATCATGGCTGATGCTTGCGTTTAAGCAACAACAACAAAAAGTAGACTTCCGAAATATTCCAAAAGTTAGACGCAGTAATTATTTTCAATCTCTTCGTGTAACAGAGGTACCCGTAACTGAGGTGTACCACCAGAGTGCCCTGTGCTCCAATAATTATAGGTTTTGAAAATGGTCTTGGAATAAATAAATTAGGCTTACCAATTTGTCATCAACATTAGTCTACTTGCTCAATGGCCAAGGTGCATAAAGATGTGGGTTGCACGATTAAACGTCGCTCAGCTTTATCGTGTCTGTAATAACCAGTTGCGATTTTAGCATGTACATCTTGGTGGGGCAAAACTTATTTTTTTTTGCGTGCCAGCAAAGCACAACACTAAACAATATATGACTTGCACTGTAATGGTGACAAACAGTACCCACAACCTGTTAGGGCCTACTTAAAGCTGTTCTATTAGCAGAGCTTTCCTTTCAGCACCATGGAGTGAATTCTTACCACCGTTACACCTGGCTATCAGTCTTGTCTGACAGCGAAACAGTTCATTCAGCCTCATTTACTGCCTTTTTAAAAACCATAGCTGATATGGCTGACTTAAACAAATGTGGTTACTACTGACTGGTGAGAATGATGAACTGTAGGCTGTGTGCACTGCGGAGGCCCGTCAGAGGCTTGACCACTTTGGACAATCAGACTGTTGAAAAAGAATCACCAGCCATTCCTATCCAGTCTAATAAACAACATGAGAAGGCGCCGGTTCAAAACCACAAGATTTAAGGCACGTCAGTAGCGGACAAGGCTGCAGCACAGTCCAAGTACACACACCTGATACATCAGTCAAACACCATTTTCTTTTGCCTGTTTTGCATATTTTTCGGGCATTAATCCGTGTCACATAGTTTGCAAACAATAAATAAATCAATAATTGAGTTAATAAAGCCGCATACAAACATGGTCTCTTTTTTGTTTTCTTGAGTAAGGCAGCTCCAAAACGCAGGTGTTTCAGTCTAGCTCAGTGCTTTCTGTGGTGGTGGGGCAGTTAGCGGAAAATACTGAGCGTAGTGGTTGGTAATGTACTCTAGTTGCGCCGTGATTGGCTCAGTGTTCTGTCACTATGGGGACACCAAGTCACTGCAAAATCTACCGTAGACAAAAAAAAATCAAGCCCTTTGGGTGCTGCCATAGAGTTACATTAGAAGTGCCCATCCGTGAAGGCTCAAGGTCATTGGCCACAGATAAAAAGACGTCAAATCACGTCATATCTACAGTAGCTTTCAAAATCTTAGCTAGCGAGCTAGCAGTCATCATCATGAATCAAGTTTACTGGCAAATCCTTTTCAATCCTTGTCATGTGAAGAGAAATAATGAAGATAAATTATAGATAAAACGTATCGGTGCTCATCGGCCATTGGACATAAACATTACACAAGTTGTAAAGTCAACAATAAGTGGTTCGGAAGGAATCAGTGGCTATCTGCAAGCTTTGCAAAGCAATCACTAGCCTGCTAATCAGTGGAGTGAATGTGTGTGTCCAAGTCTGGGTTTAAGGGTCCCTTTTCCAAGCTGAAAATTATAAACATTCACTCACAACACACGATGGGCCAGAAAAGGTTGAATACATTGGCCACGCTGTCAATCCAGCATGACTTCTGTAGTGAGGTTAAATATAACTGGAAGTTATTTAAAAAAAATAACTGGTAACTCGGAACTGGGAAATCTCAGACTTCAATGAGATCAAGACAACTGGGAACTGAAAAGAAACGAGCTCTGACTGGGAAAATAAGTTTTGAATGGTCATCCAACTCGGAATTGCAAGTCGGGAACTCGGGCCTGTTTCTAATGCTCCTACCTGAAGATCGCTGACCTCATCATGATTCAACCTTGTTTTTCTCATAGTTCCCAGTTGTCTTGAAAGCACCATTAAAAGTGAATTAAAAGTGAAATAATCTGTCTGTAAACAATTGTTGGAAAAATTACTTGTGTGATGCACAAAGTAGATGTCCTAACCGACTTGCTAAAACTATAGTTTGTTAACAAGAAATTTGTGGAGTGGTTGAAAGACGAGTTTTAATGACTCCAACCTAAGTGTATGTAAACTTCCAACTTCAACTGTACGTGTATTTATATTAGGCTATAGCCTACAAACAGCACGTAGTCGTAGGCCGGTTATGATGCAAATTATTGTGAAGTTAGATCAAAGATGAATCAATGTCTTACAAGATCACATAACGATGAATGTGCGTGTTACATAACAGAACCTAATATAATACCATAGCATCGTAGGACTATAACGTTACTGTTACACCACAAACACCTCCTCATCTCTAATTATATGTTAGGATGGTTAGCTGAAGCAGAATAGTCTATTTTGTTTTATCAAGCAACAAAACTCAACAGAGAGGGCAGGATGTATGCTTTGGTTAAAACAGAATACAAGAAAGGCTAGTAATTTGTTAACACCATCTGCTCTAATTCACTCACAAAACAATAAATGCTAATTCCCATAAAAAACTGATTGAGATCAATCAAATGATCGGCATGCAGATGCAGTTTGGACATTTAACCGGTAAATCGTGAATATTTATCATTCACGATTGACAGTGAAGATGGCCTATTTTTGAAATGTGGTAGGCTATGCCTGACTTGGTGATTGAGGGTAGTGAAAATAAAACAACTTTTTGAGACAATATGTATGGGTATAGGCAGATGTTGCAATTGGCAGATGCATTTTATGCATATATTATAGGCTAATGATAGAGTTACAGTGCCTTCAGAAAGTATTCATACCCCCTTGACTTATTCTACATTTTGTTGTGTTACAGCCTGGATTAAATCTTTTTTTCTCACCCATCTGCACACAATACCCCATAATGGGGAACTCACTGAAGTCATAAATGAAAACATGTCTGTGTTCTTTTGCCCATCTTAATCTTTTCTTTTTTTTTGGCCAGTCTGAGATATGGCTTTGTCTTTGCAACTCTGCCTAGAAAGCCAGAATCCCTGAGTCGCCTCTTCAATGTTGACATTGAGACTGGTGTTTTGTGCGTA
Source organism: Salvelinus fontinalis (assembly GCF_029448725.1). Classification (NCBI taxonomy): domain Eukaryota; kingdom Metazoa; phylum Chordata; class Actinopteri; order Salmoniformes; family Salmonidae; genus Salvelinus; species Salvelinus fontinalis. Next base: position 40,035,907 of record NC_074696.1, on the reverse strand, counting down.
CTATTTAATGAAGCTGCCAGTTGAGGACTTGTGAGGCGTCTGTTTCTCAAATTAGACACTCTAATGTACTTGTCCTTTCGCTCAGTTGTACACCGGGAACTCCCACTCCTCTTTCTATTCTGGTTAGAGCCAGTTTGCGCTGTTCTGTGAAGGGAGTAGTACACAGCGTTGTACGAGATCTTCAGTTTCTTGGCAATTTCTCACATGGAATAGCCTTCATTTCCCAGAACAAGAATAGACTGCAAGTTTCAGAAGAAAGGTCTTTGTTTCTGGCCATTTTGAGCCTGTAATTGAACCCACAAATGCTGATACTCCAGAAACTGAACTAGTCTAAAGAAGTCCAATTTTATTGCTTCTTTAATCAAAACAGCAATTTTCAGCTGTGCTAACATAATTGCAAAAGGGTTTTCTAGCCTTTTCAAATGATAAACTTGGATTAGCTAACACAACGTGCCATTGGAACACAGGAGTGAGGGTTGCTGATAATGGGCCTCTGTAGATATTCCATAAAAAAACTGCCTGTCACGATCGTCGTAATGAGCGGACCAAGGCGCAGCGTGATTGAAGTTCCACATCTTTATTACGGTGAAACTTTAAACAAAAAAGCTTTTCTTTCAAAAACAAGGACATTTCTAAGTGACCCCAAACTATATAAAATGAGTATGTAAGATATGTGAACATTATTAAAGTGGCATTATTAAAGGGACCAGTGATCCATTTATTAAAGCGGCCAATCATTTTGAGTATGTATGTAGGCAGCAGCCTCTCTGTGTCAATGATGGCTATTTCACAGTCTGATGGCCTTGAGACAGAAGCGGTTTCTCAGTCTCTCGGTCCCAGCTTTGATGCACCTATACAGACCTCCCCTTCTGGATGATAATGGGGTGAACAGGCAGTGGCTCGGGTGGTTGTTGTCCTTGATGATCTTTTTGGCCTTCCTGTGACATCGGGTGCTGTAGGTGTCCTGGAGGGCAGGCAGTTTGCATTAGGTGATGCGTTGTGCAGACCGCATCACCCTCTGGAGCGCCTTGCTGTTGTGGGCGGTGCAGTTGCAGTACCAGGCAGTGATACAGCCCTACAGAATGCTTTCAATTGTGCATCTGTAAAAGTTTGTGAGGGTTTTCAAGCCACATTTCTTCAGCCTCCTGAGGTTGAAGAGGCGCTGTTGTGCCTTCTTCACCTCACTGTCTTTGTGGGTGGACCATTTCAGTTGGTCCGTGATTTGTACGCCGAGGAACTTAAAACATTCCACCTTCTCCACTGCTGTCCCGTCGATGTGGATAGGGGTGTGCTCCCACTACTGTTTCCTGAAGTCCACGATCATCTCCTTTGTTTTGTTGACGTTGAGTGAGAGGTTGTTTTCCTGACACCACACTCCGAGTGCCCTTAGCTCCTCCCTGTAGGCTCTCTCACCGTTGTTGGTAATCAAGCCCACTACTGTTGTGTCGTCTGCAAACCTGATTGAGTTGGAGGCGTGCATGGCCACGCAGTCATGGGTGAACAGGGAGTACAGGAGGGGGCTGAGCACTCACCCTGTTCGGGCCCCAGTGTTGAGGATCAGCGAAGTGGAAATGTTGTTTCCTACCTTCACCACCTGGGAGCGGCCCTTTAAGTCCAGGACCCGATCGCACAGGGCGGGGTTGAGACCCAAGGCCTCAAGCTTAATGATGAGCTTGGAGGGTACTATGGTGTTGAATGCTGAGCTGTAATTGATGAACAGCATTCTTACATAGGTATTCCTCTTGTCCAGATGGGTTAGGGCAGTGTGCAGTGTGATGGCGATTGCATTGCCTGTGGACCTATTGGGGCGGTATGCAAATTGAAGTGGGTCTAGGGTGACAGGTAAGGTGGAGGTGATATGATCCTTGACTAGTCTCTCTAAGCACTTCATGATGACAGAAGTGAGTGCTAAGGGGCGATAGTCATTCAGTTCAGTTATCTTTGCCTTCTTGGGTGCAGGAACAATGGTGGCCATCTTGAAGCATGTGGGGAAAGCAGACTGGGATAGGGAGAGATTGAATATGACTGTAAATACACCAACCAGCTGGTCTGTGCATGCTCTGAGGACGCGACTAGTAAGACATTTAAGTAAGACCTTTAAATGAGGGTTAACACGTTTAAATGTCTTACGCACGTCGTCCACAGAGAAGGGGAGGGGGGGCCCGCATTCCTTGGTAGCGGGCCGCGTGGATGGCACTATTATCCTCAGAGCGGGCATAGAAGGTGTTTAGTTTGTCTGGAAGCAAGACGTCGGTGTCCATGATGTGGCTGGTTTTCTTTTTGTAGTCCGTAATTGCCTGTAGACCCTGCCACATACGTCTCGTGTCTGAGCCGTTGAATTCCGACTCCACTTTGTCCCTATACCGACATTTCGCTTGTTTGATTGCCTTGCGGAGGGAATAACTTCACTGCTTTTATTCAACCATATTCCCAGTCATTTTTCCATGGTTAAATGCAGTGATTCTCATTTTCAGTTTTGCACAAATGCCGCAATCCATCCACGGTTTCTGGTTAGGGTAGGTTTTAATAGTCACAGTTGGTACAACATCTCCAATACACTTCCTTATAAACGCACTCACCAAATCAGCGTATAAAACGGTGTTATTCTCTGAGGCTGCCCGGAACATTTCCCATTCCGCGTGGATTCCGATTGGTCAGACCAGAGTTGAATCGTTCTAGTCAAGGGTACATCCAGGTTTGAGTTTCTGCCTTTGGGGCGGCAGGTAGCCTAGTGGTTAGAGTGTTGGGCTAGTAACCAAAAGGTTGCTGGATCGAATCCCCGAGCTGACAAGGTAAAATTCGGTCGGTCTGCACCTGATCAAGGCAGTTAACCTCTCTGGGATATGTGAGACGCTATCTGTGGAAGGACTGGCCAACATCTGTGTAAGGACTGGCCAACATCCAGTGAAAATTCAGAGCGCCAAATTCAAATAAATTACTATAAAAATTAAAATTTCATGAAATCACACATTCAATATACCAAATTAAAGCTACACCTGTTGTGAATCCAGCCAACATGTCAGATTTCAAAAATACTTCACGGCGAAAGCAAACGATGCTATTATCTGAGGATAGCACCCAAGCAAACAAGCACAGACCATCGTATTTCAACCCTCCAGGCGCGACACAAAACGCAGAAATAAAGATATAATTCATGCGTTACCTTTGACGAGCTTCTTCTGTTGGCACTCCAAAATGTCCCATAAACATCACAAATGGTCCTTTTGTTCGATTAATTCCGTCGATATATATCCAAAATGTCCATTTATTTGGCCTGTTTGATCCAGAAAAACACCGGTTCCAACTTGTACAACGTGACTACAAAATATCTCAAAAGTTACCTGTAAGCTTTATCCAAACATTTCAAACTACTTTTGTAATACAACTTTAGGTACTTTTTAACGTAAATAATCTATAAAATTGAAGACTGGATGATCTGTGTTCAATACTGTAGGAAAACAACGTGTAGTGAGCCTCTGTGAACTTCCCTCGAGCCTCATTCTGAACATGGCTACTTCTTCATTTCTCAAAGGAAAAACCTCAACCAATTTCTAAAGACTGTTGACATTCAGTGGAAGCGATAGGAACTGCAAGAAGGTCCCTTAGAAATCTGGATTCCCAATGAAAACCCATTGAAAATAGAGTGACCTCAAAAAGAAAATTGCAATGGTTTGTCCTCTGGGTTTTTCCTGACAAATAAGTTATGTTATAGTCACAGACATGATTCAAACAGTTTTAGAAACTTCTGAGTATTTTCTATCCTAATCTACTAATACTATGCATATCTTAGCTTCTGGGCATGAGTAGCAGGCAGTTTAATTTGGGCATGCTTTTCATCCAAAATCCCGAATGCTGCCCCCTATCCTAGAGAAGTTAACCCACTGTTCTCCGATAGGCCATCATTGTAAATAAGAATTTGTTCATAATTGACTTACTAGTTAAATATTAAAGAAAGAGCAATATGAAGTTGTGGTCGGATTTGCCGAAGCGGGGGAGGGCCTTGTATGCATTGCGGAAGTTAGAGTAGCAGTGATCCAGTGTATTTCCCGCACGAGTGCTGCAATCAATATGCTGATAGAATTTAGGTAGCCTTGTTCTCAAATTTGCTTTGTTAAAATCTACAATAAATGCAACCTCGGGATGTATGGTTTCCAGTATCGGCTTGGGGAGGGATATACACGGCTGTGATAATAACCAACGAGAATTATCTTGGGAGATAGTATGGTCGGCATTTGATTGTAAGGAATTCTAGGTCATGTGAACAAAATTATTTGAGTTCCTGTATGCTGTTATGATTACACCATAAGTCGATAATCATGAAGCATACACCCCTGCCCTTCTTCTTCTCAGAGAGATGTTTATTTATGTTGCCGCGACGCATAAAGAATCCCGTTGGCTGTACCGACTCTGACAACATATCCCGAGAGAGCCATGTTTCCGTGGAAACAGAGAATGTTACAGTCCCAGATGTCTCTCTGGAAAGCAGCCCCTGCCCTAATTTTGTCTACCTTCTTATCTATAGACTGGACATTGGCGAGTAATATAAATCGGAAGCGGTGGGTATTGTGCCCGCCTTCGAAGTCCGACCAGGAGGCCGCTCCCTCTACCTCTTCTGCGGCGACATTGTTTAGGGTCGGCCTCTGGAATCAGATCCAATGTCCTGGGTGGTGGTGAGAACAAAGGATCTGCTTCGGGAAAGTTGTATTCCTAATTATAATGTTGGTAAGTTGACGTCGCTCTGATATCAAATAGTTCTAATAACACTTAAGATTTTCTGGGCTAACAATGTAAGAAATAATACATTCAAAAAATAAAATACTGCATAGTTTCCTAAGGACTAGAAGTGAGGCAAGCATCTCTGTCGGCGGGAACAATGAATGTAGCCAAGTACAAGGAAATCCTTGATGAGAATCTACTTCAGAGTGCAAACTACCTTGGACTGGGGCTGTATGCTTGGCCCCAAGCATACATCCAAAGAAACTCTGGAATGGCTTCAGAACAAGAATGTGAAAGTCCTTGAGTGGCCCAGTCAAAACCCAGACTTTAATCCCATTGAAAATCTGTGGAAGGACTGCTGTTCACTGCTGCTCCCCATCTAACAACAAAGCTTGAGAAAATCTGCAAGGAAGAATGGGAGAAAATCCCCAAATCCAGATGTTCAAAGTTGATACAGACATACCCAGGACGACTCAAAGCTGTAATCGCCACCAACGGTGCTTCTACAAAGTATTGACTCGTGTGAATATTTGAGATATTTCTGTATTTAATTTTCAGTACATTTGCAAAAATGTCTAAAAACATGTTTTCACTTGTTTATTTTGGTGTATTGTGTGTAGATGGGTGAGAAAAAATATATTTAATCCATTTTGAATTGAAGCTATAACACAACAGAATGTGGAATAAGTCAAGGGGTATGAATACTTTCTAAGGTCACTGTATATCATATAGAATTATATGTTCAATAGGCTACATCTGTCAGGGCAAACTGAGGAAATGATGATGTAATTTAAATGTTTATTTTGTACTCCCTCACCTAAAAAATAACACTACACCACTGGATACATAGCCTGCAAAATGTGCAAGCAGGTATTTGTTTACGATACGCTAATTCAACTAATTATTACATTAATTCTGGCTTTCGTCAATTTAGAACATACAAAAGGCAATATCAAGTTTAAACTGGTGCGGCTGGTAAAAGGTTGAGTTTAAATGTTACAAAAAAAATGCATTTTTGCAGCCTTTATTTAATTTTGGGAATTGTTTATTTCAGTTTCAATTAAACTCTTTCATTATCTAAACAATAATGAAAGCAAAGGTCTTGTTTTGTTACGTCGTCTACAGGATTGTGTTGGGTAAGAAGACGAATTAGAAAGTGATTTGAGTTGCCAATGTGACGCATCTAATTGAAGACATGTAAAGATATGGTTCTTCGTTTGTGGCATGGTTTTCCTTTTATCCAAATCTTGAATAAACATGCTGTCAAATGAATGAATGCAAGGAGGAGAATAACAGCCTACTACTCTGGAGTCATAAAATGAATGAAATACAATGATGTTATTGGGTTGGTCGCGGATCTCAGGACAATTATATTATAGTCGGGTGGATCGGGTTGCGAAGTCAAATCTGTCCTGATGTCGGGTGGGTCTCGCAATTGATTTGGCCGGAACGGGTACGAACCCGTACAGGAATCTACCTGATGGTTCATCAGGCACCGGCAGCACCTCCGTCTCTCTCTCTCTCTTACAGTATTCAATCTGGCCAGACAGGCTTGCAGAGAGGCTGGACACCCATGCTGCGACTGGGCCCAGAGACCTTAGCCTGAAAGTGTGTGTGTGTGTAAATAGGCCTGGTGTAGGTGTGTGTACCAGCCAGAATGAGGGTACTTGCAGCATTGACTGATATAAAAAAAAAAATGACCAACAACGTCTAGAGATGTGTACACCAAACAATAGCCTAACCAATACAACTTACTATTCAGAGGTAGGAACCAGTTGTACTCTGACATATGGGCATTATTCTTCACTTACTTAACCACTGATGGAGAGAGCATGTTATCAAAAATACACTGCCTAGCTAGTGTGTGTGTGTGTGTGTAAGCATGCTTGCACGAGTGAAAATGTGCACATGCATCTTCACGTATATGAGTGTGTTTTTGACTTTGTCTATTATTTTTGTCATTGTGTGTGTGCGTGTATCACGATCCCACCTCCCATGTGGGGAGCGGAGCAGCAATGAGAGTGAATGAGCTCTTTAAACTCCCCCAGCGTCTGGGGGACTGGTGTCTGTCACCATGATGCGCTGGCCGTTAGTAAACTCCATTACTGCCGCGTCCTCATCTCCGTCACTGTCAACGCCTCCCACGCCGCTCGCCCAGCCTCCCCGACCCCCACACACAGGAAACGCGTTGGTAGCGACGCAGCACGTCCCAGACTTCCAAGTGGAGGATTACCCAGAACAACCCACTGTTTTTCGGTTAAAGCACGCCAGTACACCCAACACCATCATACCGACAAGGGTACAGACAAAACAATCCTTTCCGTTTTTTATTAACATCCCTGACTGCGCATGTGAGGCGATGAGGGACCACAATGGAAATAGCAGAACTCATTGACTTTGTGTTATCGCCGACAGGTTTTACAATGTATCTACAATGCGTAACCACATGCATTTATATGCTGTCAAATAAAATCAGTTGATTTGTTAAAAAGATAACTTCTGTGCTGGGCTTATGTCTGACAGATTTTGATTTCTGTACGTTCTGCTTGCATCTTACTCGTGTTTTAGTGGTAAATTCAATGTGGGTCTTTAAATTCAACCCTACTGTGTGTGTGTGTGTGTGTGTGTGTGTGTGGAACTCCATGCTGCTCCTTGGCTATCTCTGTTAATGTAAAACTGCTGCTACTGGAGAATGAGAAAATGGCGGTTGGGTTGTGATCCTATCGAGACATTATTTGACAGAAGACACCGGGAGAGCCGTATCTTAATGCTAATGTCACTGTGGAGGTCTGTGATAAGAGGGTTTGGATCTGATAGCAGAGGGACGGCGAAATCTAGTCAGGTTTCTGTCCCTGGAGCAAGCTAGGACTGATTTCACCACACTGCATGACGTTAGGAAATGAGGCCATTGTGACTGTATGTCCACGGCACACATTGACTGCTGCATGTCGAGATTATTTGGATAAGGTTCGGGTGGCAGAAAAGATGTCGAAATTGTTTTATGCTCCATGCATACTGCATTTAAAAAAAGAAGATAATTGATGTGGTCATGTCTTTCTGAAATGGGAACATTTGAGAAACCACCATTTGTGGCGCATGTTCCTCCATAAACCTTATAAAGTATGGGCAGGTTTCCTGAACACAGTTTGAGTCTAGTCCTGGATTCAAAACTATCTCAATGTAGACTCATCTGACCTTATATGTTCTACACTACATTGTTGCGTGGGCTTTTAATTGAATAGTATTCTTCTCATCTAAGGAGTGACTGAGGACAGTGTCTGGGGATTTATCTGGGAGAAAGATTGGAGTCTGAGGGTCTGACGTGATGAAATTAAGCTTTTGTTAAGATAATCGAGGGTCAGACAAGATGAATTTAGTGATACCATACTTCAATAAAATGAAATTGGTGAGGTGAAAAATAAGTAATTTTGTGTAATGATAAAAATGTGTAATCATTTAATTAATGATAAAATTACAAAAAATGGAATTGAAAATTCCTGATCTTTTACCAATGTTTCTTTTTTCCTGTCTTCGTCACACTCTCTCTTTCACTGTGGAATGAGACTTTATATCCTGGCTCTAAACCACTACAATAGCACTTTAAATCAGTTAGTGGTTGGACTCTAACTCTTACCTCGCTCTCTTGTTCTCTTGCTCTCTTGTTCTCGGTCTGTCTGTCTCCCTCTCTGTGTCTCTCGCTCCGTGTCTCTCTCAATCTGTCTTTCTGTCTCTCTCTCCTTCTCTCTATTCCTCTGCCTCCCTCCCCTCTCTCCACATATCTTACAGACCAGGCTGGAACAGCTTGGATCATAACATGCATCTCCCTACAACCAATATAAGTCTCAAACAACAGAACAGCTTTTGCCAAAGCCAGATATAGCTTTCAATCTGCATTTTCCAGTATAGGAGAGCAGTGGCCAGCACGCTCCCTGTACCTAGCCTGCTCGGCGCTGCCCTCCTCACCTTCCTTACTCCCGTTGTGTCAGACGCCTGTTCCGTGGAAGAGATGGATGGACAAGGGATGCATCTATGTACGCCACTTAACCTGTCTAGGATCAGCGTGGCGCTAGCGGCACTCCCCCCCCCCCCCCACTGAAAAACCAGTGCCGCGAAATTCAAAAAAAATATTTTTTTAAAATATTTAACTTTCACACATTAAAGTCCAATACAGCTAATGAAAGACACAGATCTTATGAATCCAGTCAACATTTCCGATTTTTAAAATGTTTTACAGGGAAGACACAATATGTAAAGATGTACATCTATTACCTAAAAAAACACATTAGCATATTCCACCATCTTTTATTTGTCCACCAACACCAGTAGCCATCACCAATTCGGCTAAACTAAGATATTTATAGCCCCTAACCAACAAAAAAACTCATTAGATGACAGTCTGATAACATATTTATGGTATGGGATAGGTTTTGTTAGAAAAAAGTGCATATTTCAGGTATATGGCATAGTTTACAATTGCACCCACCATCACAAATGGACTAGAATAATTACAATGAGCAACGTGTTTACCTAACTACTAATCATCAAACATTTCGTAAAAATACACAGCATACACGAATCGAAAGACACAGATCCTGTGAATACAGACAATATTTCAGATTTTCTAAGTGTCTTACAGCGAAAACACAATAAATCGTTATATTAGCTTAGCACATAGCAATTAGCAGCCCAGCATTGATTCTAGCCAAAGTGAGCGATAAAAGTCAACATCGCCAAAAGATATTAATTTTTTCACTAACCTTCTCAGAATTCTTCCGATGACACTCCTGTAACATCACATTACAACATGCATATACAGTTTGATCGAAAATGTTTATATTTAGCCACCAAAATCATGGTTAGACAATGTGAAATGTAGACAAGCTGGTAAAGAAAACGTCCTTGCGCCACTTAGACAGTGATCTACTCTTATACATAAATACTCATAAACGTGACTAAAAAATATAGGGTGGACAGGGATTGATAGACAATTTAATTCTTAATACAATTGCGTTATTACATTTTTTAATTTATCCTTACTTTTCAATACAGTTTGCGCCAAGCGAAGCTACGTCAAAAAACATGGCGTCCTAAGCCACTAAAATGTTTCGACAGAAACACGATTTATCATAATAAAAATGTCCTACCTTGAGCTGTTCTTCCATCAGTATCTTGGGCAAAGGATCCTTTCTTGGGAGAAATCGTCTTTTGGTGGAAAGCTGTCCTCTTGCCATGTGGAAATGTCAACTACGTTCGGGATGAACTGAAAAGCGTGACCAACTTTTCACATCGTTGCAAAAATAAATGTCCCAAAATCGCACTAAACGGATATAAATTGCTATAAAACGCTTTAAATTAACTACTTTGTGATGTTTGTAACTCCTATAACGAGTGAAAAGATGACCGGAGAAATATAACAGGCTAAACTAACGCTTGGAACAGGAGAGGGTCGGTGTCTTCCACGCGCGTTACGCAGCAAGAAAAGACTTGCTAGCTAAAGGTTTTTTTCATTTGTAGGGCCTGTGAACGAGCAATCGAGCCCGTTGGAATCGTCATCACGTAAAGGCATCCAGGGGAAGACGTAAGAAGTGTCCGTATAGTCATAGCAACGACAGTGCCCGTTTAAATGACTTCAGAAAAGTGGCCAACGTTTCTCAAATCTGACTCCATGTCAGGGAAATTGCTGTAGAATGGGCTCTGTTCCACTTAGAGACAAAATTTCAACTCCTATAGAAACTATAGACTGTTTTCTATCCAATAATAATAATAATATGCATATTGTACGATCAAGGATTTTGTGGGAAGCCGTTTAAAAAATTAGCCACATTAGCATAAATAGTCTAAACAGCGCCCCCATCCCCAACAGGTTAATTACCAAACAAAGCTGTAGCCCGGCATTGTCGCCAGCTGTGTCCATGAGGCGAAGGCGACACAAACAGATCCCCGTGCCCCGGAGAGGCGTGGTCATTCATCACCCTGACCTCGTTGTGAAGCCAGACATACTTCAGCCCCTCGCTCCATCCCTCCACCTCTCCTCCGCTCCGCATGGCCCCGTCTGCTCATCGCCACCTCCGCTTATTCATCCCCATGTCCCCCAGCTACACTCATATTAATACTAATGAAGGCGGCATTGTGGGGCCAGACACTCCATCTTGTCGGCCAGGCTCATCCTGTTTGTTCTTTATTTCCATCTTTATTCATTTATGCTGTTTTTGTCCCTTCGAAGAAGCATATTAATACTAATGGTGATAAGGAGACCAATCATGAGAGACAGAGAGAGACACACAGACAGAGAGAGACACACCGATAGAGACACACAGACAGAGAGAGAGAGACAGAGAGAGACAGAGCGAGAGGAGGGAGAGAGGGAGACAAAGAGAGAGAGGAGAGAGAGAAAGGAGAGAGACAGAGGGTAGAGTGTAGGTAGAGGGTAAGGTAGGGAGGAGATCAACATGGTCCTAATTGTCTCCTCCGCTCCCCTGCTGAGGCTCTATCACACATTCATCATCAAGGTGTAATCAGTCCACACCAATTACTTTGTCAAATGAGGCCCTCCCCTCGCTACATCCGCCAGGAGGGGAGGAGACGCAGGGCCCCCACACGTGTTTGTGTGTGTGTGTGTCTGTCTGTCAGGGTTGGGTCTGTACTCATCATATTCCACGCCATAATCACATATCTCGCCACCAATCATAGTCCACCTACCGTGGCCACTAGCCAGCACATTATCTGACCAACTCCCATGCACTCTAGCTTTCCATGTCACGTGGATTTGATGGATATCGTCACTATTATATCTAGTCCGCACTGGCTAACTGGCCTATAGGACTGCAAGGTATAGCGAGACCATCATTTACCGTCAATCACTTTACATTGTTATCACACCACCCACCACCAGTCCACACATGCCACAGTTCACTAAAGTCACCGATCAACTGAATCTCAACGTGGTGAAATGTAGCACTTGTGTTGCCTGAGTGGGCTTTCATTTCATTTTCACTTCTCTAAATTAATTACGAATGGGGCGGGGGGGTGGGATGGGGGGGTTGATAGTGGGAACATCCAATAAATGACATTAGATTTGATAATATGTTAATATCCCCAGGGAGGCCTGTCTGTGGATTGTTGCTTTTCTACTTCACACTAATTTCTTTGTTGCAGCTCTCCGTTCCATTAGGGGGCCCACTTAAAGCACCTCTTATAGAGGGGGAGAAAACAGAATGAGTTTGTGTGCGGCAGGTTGCCTAGTGGTTAGAGCGTTGGAATAGTAACCGACAGATTGCAGGATCGAATCCCTGAGCTGACAAGGTACAAATCTGTTGTTCTGCCCCTGAACAAGGCACTTCCACTGTTCCTAGGCTGTCATTGTAAATATGAATTTGTTCTTAACTGACTTGCCTAGTTAAATAAAGGACCCTGCTTTATTGGCACTGAGGGGAACATATAGAGAGGGAAAGAGCCCTGGGAACAAGATATGAAATGCACGGGGCGGGTTGAGAAGATTCTGAAGACATGCACTCTATATTCTGATTCTATGTCAGTCCTTATCAGGTGTTCAGAATGTGGTTCATGATAGCTCATAGCTGTTAGCTTGTGTTGTGCCCAGCCATACTCATGCTCTGGTGTGTAACATACAGTATGTACTGCATTGTGTTGTGCCCAGCCATACTCATGCTCTGGTGTGTGACATACAGTATGTACTGCCTTGTGTTGTGCCCAGCCGTACTCATGCTCTGGTGTGTAACATACAGTATGCACTGCCTTGTGTTGTGCCCAGCCGTACTCATGCTCTGGTGTGTAACATACAGTATGCACTGCCTTGTGTTGTGCCCAGCCGTACTCATGCTCTGGTGTGTAACATACAGTATGTACTGCCTTGTGTTGTCATTGTTTGACTGATGCTGTGGTTGCTTGATAAGATACCAAACAGATTTCTCTGAAGGAGATAGTTATAATAACTGAGTTAAAATAACAGTAAATGCTGTTATTATATATTATTATAAATGATCTTATTATATATATTTTTAAGCAATACGGCCCAATGGGGTGTGGTATATGGCCAATATACCATGGCTAAGGAGTGCCTGGACGCAACGCGGAGTGCCTGGATACAGCCCTTAGCCTCGGTATATTGGCCATATACCACAAACCCAGAGGTGCCTTACTGCGAGTATAAACTGGTTACCAACGTAATTACAGCAGTAAAAATAGCAGTAAAACCATACAAATATATGGTCTGATATACAACGGCTTTCAGCCAATCAGCATTCAGGGTTCAAACCACACAGTTTATAATATATTATAAATTGGGTAATTCGAGTCCTGGATGCTGATTGGCTGAAAGGATGCAGGATTCAAAACTACTTGTTTACTGCTCTAATTACGTTGGTAACCTCTTTATAACAGCAATAAGGCACCTCAGGGGTTTGTGGTATATGGTCAATATACCACGGCTAAGGGCTGTGTCCAGGCACTCTGCGTTGCGTTGTACGTAAGAACAGTCCTTAGCCTGATATATTGGCCATATACCACACCCCCTCGGGCCTCATTTGCTTAATTATCTTTTATTCAAAATGTTACCATATCTTTTAGGCATGATCTCACTTTTTCCAGTCAACCTGGCCCTCTCTCCTTCTTTTCTGTTAGCCTATATAAGGGCAGCAGTCCTTCGCCTACCCTTGGTTTAATTGTGATGAGGTGGATCTATGTCTCTCAGCAGTGTGGCTATCATGTTGTAAATTACTGCCTGGTCACAAAGCCTGGGTTGCCTGTACAGAGGGAGGGGAAGAAAGGGGGGATAAACATGAAAACTCATAATTTCCTATTGAATTAACATTTTCTGTCTATGTCTCCTCGTTCTTTCTGACACTCTCCCTTCCCTCGCTTATTCACTGTCTTTAGAGTTTTCTGCCTCCCTCTGTCCACCCTTCCTACCCTCTCTGCCTCTTCCCCGTCCCACCTCTCTCTCTATTTCATTGTCTCTCTCTCTCTCTGTTGACTTTGATGACACTGTGTATTAACTGATCTCACCTGAATGGTCTGTTGGATTTCTTAGCGTTACAGGGGGCCAGCGGAGGAAAGGAGAGGAAAAGGGGGGAGAGGAGGGAGGTGGATGAGACTTGGGGGAAATTTGAACTGGTATTGGTATACGATTGCATCAGGAGCGTGTGCGCAGACACAACCGCAGTAGTATGATGCACCTTGTAGGCGAACGCACCGTATTCCCCCCCCCCATACAAAGGAACTTGTTAGACAGTCACAATGGCTCTGGGATACGACTCGGGTTTCTAAGACGCAGAGCTCCTGTACTCGTTTTCATGTTCTAGTTGGAGTGAGATGCATGCCATGTGCATGTTTCCATTTCGCGGCGAGGGCGTTACGGAAGGGGATGGTATAAATGTGTAAGAATGCCGTTCGTTATCGCTATATATCCGTTCATAAGTAGAGCGTGCTCTCACTGTAACAAAGTACATTTCAGCAAGGAGGGCAGCAGAAGCAACTCTCCCGGCTGTGTTTCAGCGCCAGCGTACGTACCGGAGAAGCCTGTGGTTCCCCTCTCCTCACGTTTCCACCTCTGCCTGCTTTGTAGGATAATTATTTCCAAACAAGCGCTCCCCAGGGTGAGCCTGTATTATCCGAGGCATGCCTTCACTGAAATTCTTCCAGCTGCACTATCATCTTCATGTCTCTCTCAAAAAAAGGGGGGAGGCGTTACTTTACCTGAGTCTGAGTGGTGACACGGCTTGTTTACAAAGCAAATTAACCAACAAAGAAAAAGGTTCCCAGTCACACCCTCTTCCCCCCCCCCCAATTTAGCACGTGCCTCTAGCTAGCTAGATTGTGTTCACATTCAATCCAATGGAGGGTTTCTCGTAATTGTTGCAAACATTAAAACCAGCGGTTGGTAAATGAGATGCTAAAGCAAAGCCGTGTGCACTAACTGTTGAGAGACTTGTGTAAACACAGACTAGGACTCAAACAAAGCAGCTGTACGTATACAGTACATAGTTTAGACAGACTGCAAACAGCAGTTCTGACAGCTGATACTGTATGTTTGTCTCGAGTATTGGTCTTTCTGTTGTTTCTCAGTGTTTAGTCAATACAGAACTTGATTAACGTGCAAGTCTTTACAAGGCGGGGAGACGAACGTTTAAGAGTGAGCGGAGATGAGTTTCAAGCCAAACCCGTCGCAGCACCCAGCCGATGATGAGACGAGACCAAGGTTGAATGATGTAATGTAGCGAAAGGTGCATGATATCTGAGGTATGTAAGTGAAAGACCTGTATTCTGTTGCTTACCTATCCTTCAAAAAATGCTTGTTCACTTGAGTGTGTGTGTGTGTGTGTGTGTCCTTGTGCGTGTGTGTGTGTGTGTGTGTGTGAGTGAGTGAGTGAGCGCGAGAAAAACAGAGAAATAAAATATGAGAAGTTGAGTCTAGACCTTGTGTTTTGTTATTTGGTTCATTCTCCCCCTGACCTCCGCTGAAATCGCTCAGCAGACAGGTGCGTGTTGTTGAAGGCCATTCGGGTCCCTCACCTCCGTTTCCACGGGGAGAGGGAGACGTCGGGACAGGGAATGAGACAGGCGAGGAGCCATGGGGTGGGGCCTCCGGGGCACAGGGGAGATAGCCAGACACAGAAGGGTATTGCTGTATAAGTAGTCAGTCCAGCTGTCTGGCCTCTATGAAAAGACCTGAGACAGCCTGTGTCTTATAGGACTCTCCCTCCCTCTGTTCTGTCTCCCTCTCTCTGTTCTGACTCTCTTTCTTTTTCACAGTTTTCTTTTGTCCCATTCTCTCCCCTTACTCTCTCTTTATCTCTCTCTCCTCCTTTCTGTGATCTCTCACGTCCGCGCCCTGTTTGCAGGGTTGGTAATGTGAGGCAAAGAGATGTCCAACTGTTTAGATAAAAAGCTGGAATATAAGGGCTGTATGCTCAGCATATGAATTTGGTGTGTTGTGTGGGTATAGTGTGTGGGTATAGTGTGTGGGTATAGTGTGTGGGTATAGTGTGTGTGCGACTGTGTGTATGAGAGAGAGAGAGAGAGAGATGCAGGGAACGAGCTGGTTGATGGGAGTAAACAGTGCCCTGATGATGAGAGTGTGTTTGTTTATGAAAGGGGCATGTAGAGACAGTAAATTGGTTCTGGGATGCAGGAGGTGGGGAGGGCATGGGCGTTCCGAACCTGTTTTCGGGGAAAAGGAGGTAACACCGGGAAAGAATGAAGGGCGGGGGCTTCGGGAATAGAGGGGTTTCTGAGAGGTGGTCTGTCACTAATGTCTTCTGCTTACAAATCTCACTGGGAGTAATGGACTCTTCTACAGACGTCTCTTTTTCTCTCTCCGTCTCACACCCACACATGTATCATCATCATCATTCAATGTCTTTAACTCAACACACATCCACAGCTTGGCCCCTCACACAAAGAGCACACATCCCCCCCCTCCCCACACACACACACACACACACACACACACACACACACACACACACACACACACACACACACACTATCCCCCCATGCATTCATCCAGAAATGCAGACTGCAGCTGACAGTGTTTGCTGTTGTTTTCTGGATGAGTGAAATTCTATTTCTATTATGATATGAAATTGTGTTTGTGTGTGTTTGTGCGTGTTTGTGCGTGTGTCCACATATGTGCTGGGGTTGCAGCGGTAGCGTTTTGGCTGACAGTTCCAATGAAGATCAGCATTAAGAGTAAAGCCGGGTAGCGAGCCGGGTGGAGAGCTGCTGGGTCTCATCTCTGGGCGCAGGGAGAAGGTTCATAGGTTCCTCTCAGGGGGAAGAGCTGTGGGCTGACATCGTGCACAGTTGTACACAGTAGTACACAGTAGAACGCGGTAGGACACGGTGCACAGTTCTCTGACTTTAGCTCTCAGTGGACTGCATGGTAATACTTACACTGTGTGTCACAGAAGGAAAGGGACATCAAGATACAGAGAAATGTAGCCTAATTCCCTTGGATGCGTCTATTATTATGCAGTTAGGCCATATAATGTGGATGTGTGCCTATTTAGGTACGGTAGTAACGGGAAACGTATTTGCATGCTTCTAACCTGTTTAGGTTTATAATGTCGAGGTTGATGAGGGTGGAGGGAGACGAGGGGTAGACATGGTGCTGATTCACCTTCCTCTCGTTGTCTCCTTTGCATTTTGATTTACAGAAGGAGAGATATTTTCTTACTGACTCACTCACTCACTGTATTTCACACGTCTCTCCGCTCTCTCGCACCCTTTCCTTCTCTCTCTTTCTCCATCTTTCTCTCTCTCTCTCATATACAGCAGCAGATGTTGGTGTGTCAGCAGGATAGTTTTCAGGTGGTTGCTGCATCAGGCACTTAGTTTCTTTCTCAGGATGCTTTTGCTGCATAAGGCATCTATCCGTACATTGTGGTTGAGATTGGACTTGGGCGGCTGCCGCATTTTTGGGTATCTGTATAGTCCTGTATCTGTGTGTGGTTCTGCTGCATTTGGGTGTTTTTTAGGTTCGTATGCTCTGGAGTGACCTTTCGTTATTGCATATCTGCATTGTATCTTAACTAGGTCGCTATGGTTTTGGTTTCTCTGTCAGCAATAGGTGTGCCTGTATGCACTTAAAGTGGACTGGGACTGTGTTGCTACATTTCTTACAGACGCTGCTGTCTTGGTCCACGTCTCTCTTGAACAAAAACCTGTATTATCTTAACGAGAATAACCTGGTTAAATAAATAAATACAAAATAAACATTCACATCTAATTGTCCTTCTGCATTGGGTACAACATCTGCATGGTCTAGTGTGGTCTAGCTGTACTCTCCTATAGGTACATGTTGTCTTGCTACATTAGACACCCGCTATGCGTCTCCTCAGACCTGCGTGTGTGTGTATATGTGATCCCACCCTGGAAGCAGTAGTGTGTTGGGGAACTGTCTGTCTTCTAAAATGGGCTCGCTAATGTAGCGTAGTGGGATTGTTCCATATTCATCTGAAATCTGAATAATAGTACGTGTACAACGTTGCATCTGCTTCCTTACGGAAAGTCAAACAGAGACAAACGTGTGTCGAATACAGATCAACCCCCCCCCCCCCACCCCCCACTGTCTCTTTCATGTCTTCATCAGTCCATCTTTCCCCTCCTCCCATCTCCTCTCATCCACCCTCCCTCCCTTCCTACTCGCTATTCTCATCCCACTGGGGGAACTTTTTGAAGAACCCTTTTTAGCTCCAGGTAGAATCCTTTCGACGGAGGGTTCTACCTGGAACCGAAAAGGGTTCTACCTGGAACCGAAAAAAGGGTTCTACCTGGAACCGAAAAAAGGGTTCTCCTATTGGGACAGCCAAAGAACCCTTTTGGAACCCTTTTTTTCTAAGGGTGCACCCTCTATTCTCTTCTCCTTCTCTCTCACTCCATGCTCTTGTTCATCTCTCTCCTTCCATCCTCCACATTGACACCCCTTGTTCTCTGCACCTGCAGGTGGGGGAGCCGCCAGGGACTCTTTGTTCATCCAGCCAACCCGTGTGTACAATAGATAGGAGACATTCAGACCGATGGCTGATAGTTTGGCGTTTTACTGAGACCTCAGGAGGAAGACACGGTTCCCAAATGAATCCGGGATTAAGATATAAATCTAGGCAGAACTCAATCAGAGTCCCAACAGTGACCTTAGATGACAGGTGTACTTTAGGCTAGATGACAGGTGACTACCTGGATAAATCCCCCACACCTCCTCTAACCTCAAACCTGTCCCTCTATCCATTTGTCCCTTAGGCGACTGAGTGGATTGGGCGCAGTAGATTACAGGGCTCAGGAGTTCAGTACAGCATGTGAGGGATGTGTGGATTGAAATTGTTATGGGATGAATCGAAACACGGTCAGGGGATGTGGATAAATATCTTGCTGCGTTTTAGAAACGCAGATTTAAAATGCTTCTTATTGTAATTTCAAATGTTGTGCTTGGGTTGCACTTCTCCAACTTTGATGAGAATTCACAAATGTACATTCTATTAGCAGACGGCACTCTGGCTGATTTGTCTCAGTAAAATGCAAGACTAACTTTGAACAAAACGTTAGGAAATGTAGCTGGCTATATTCTTTCTATGACAAACGTTAGAAACATGACGGCCATGCGTCCTTTTAGCTTTTTCAGTTCAAGCTCATTTACTTGTGTGGCTGCTAGCCAAATACCGTTGCGCTTCTGTTGTCATCTGATGAAATAATAATGTCTTTTTTTTTTTGAAGGAAAACTACAGTTGCCGCCCCTGATCACTATATTGAACCGACAAAATTGTTTACTTTCAATATAAAACGCAGGCGAAATGGTTTACAACGCAGATGTGCGATGGTCTGCGTTTTGAAAATGCAGATTGCTGAACACTAACAAGACCCCTGCAAAGTCTCTGAAATGGGTCCAACTGGCCCCATTTTCTACCCCCAACATCCAGGCTATCAATTTCGTCTCTGCTACAAGCTGTCCAACCATACGGTCTTAATATTGTACAACACCAGACCACCAAGTCTAGACTCCTGACAGAATTCCTCATACAAATCCATCAACCAAGTGTCTCTCCTCCACTAAATAGTTTCACTGGACCAAAACGGTGTCCATACATTGCAACACTGTACACTCAACATGGTCTCTACCTGTTCCAGATCTTCCACACACACACACACACACACACACACACACACACACACACACACACACACACACACACACACACACACACACACACACACACACACACACACACACACACACACACACACACACCCTCTCTCCTCTGTCTTGTGTTTATTGACCTGCATCTCCCATACACCCTTGAGACACAGCCATGGACTTCAGAACTTGATTAAACCCGTCTCGTTAAAAAAAAATTTAAAAAAATGAAACGCCCTTCCTCGCCCAGCTCTTAAACAATCAATTAATGTGTTAATTAATCTGATGAGCGCATGCCTGGATTTGTCCATTGATCCCCCCCTCGGCCGAGCTCTGAACGAAAGCGTTGTTCAATTCCAATTTCATTTCCCCATCTCTTTTCAAAATCAATCACAATACGCCCAGGCTGGCGCAAAGTGATATTGAGACACAGAGTGAGACGGAGATGGCAAAGTGATTTGATAAAAAAAAATAAAGTGAGGCAACTGTCTGCTGGTGTAGAGAGGGCGGAGTGGTGATTGAACAGACTTGTTCAGACACAATATTGACATTTTGGTCTTTTAGCAGACTCTCTTATCCTCAGCCAGGTTTGTGCAGTCATCTTAAGGTAGCTAGGTGAGACAAACCCATATCGCAGTCCTAGTAAGTTCAACTTCTCCTCAATAAAGGAAAAATCGGGAAAGTAAGAAAAGACAACTGTAAGTGCAAGGAAGGCAAGTACTGTGAAGCACAGCTCCTTGTGTCCTTCCTCTTCCAGCTGAACTGACGAGACTTTGAAGGAGAAACATGTTCCGTTCTGGTATCTGCAGCGCTCTTGTTGCCATGACGAGCAGAAGGCAATGGAAGAAGTATTCCAGTACACACCAAAGACAATATAGTGGCAACATAGTCCAGTTGTTTAACCGCTCGGTATTCATGAAGGAGAGCGGTCAAGCAGAGAATCCTACTTAAGTAGATTGAGGCCCAGTGAGTCAGCCACACTGTCTGCCCTCAGGAAGCCCCTGTGTCTGGCAGCTCTGTGTGTTCGTGCTTTCTGTGCTCTCTGCTGGCAGGGCTTTGAAAGGCCAGCTACCTGCTGTGGTGCTTTTACCTCCTCTTGGAGGTCGTTTGCTCTCACAGACACTTCTCACCGTCAGCTCTGCAGCGGGTGGATTAATGTGAGTGTCCCTCAACTCTCTGCTTTCATTCCCCTCTGATCTCTCCTTTCCCCAAAACCCTCCTCTCCTCCTCTCTCACTTCCCTCGTTTATTTGTTGTTTCTTTGTTGTTCTCTTTCCTTTTCCTCTCGCTCTTCAGTCGCTTTCATTTTCTTTCTTTTCTGTCAAGAGGTCGAGAAGGAGCATGGTGCTGGGGAAACTGGCATGGGGTCGGGGGTTAGAGAGAGGAGGGAAGGAGAGTAAAGTGGATGTTCTTACAGTACACCAGGTGTAGGCAACTAGATTCAGCTGCGGGATAATTTTGTCAGAGCGGAGGGTCGGGGCCGGAACATAATTATGATAATTTGTACACTGCAAATTGACCACAACTAGGTCTAAAAAGAGATTGCATTTGAAAATAACAATAATTTTATATTTTGATTACATTGAAACACTATCACCCCCACCCCCTTTTTATTTTAATGAGGTGGGTGGGCCTGGCTTCCAAGTAAGGGGGCCTATGCCCTCCCAAGCCCACCCATGGCTGAGCCCCTGCCCAGCCATGTGAAATCCATAGATTAGGGCCTAATGAATTTATTTCAATTGACATATTTCCTTCTATGACCTGTAACTCAGTAAAATCCTTGAAATTGTTGCGTTTTCTATTTTTGTTCTGTATAGATATCTGCCCGTTTATCTTGCTGTTCTGAGAGATTACACCGAGCGCCACCCTCTCAAATGATTTGCTTTTAGGAAGTTAAGCTGACGTCAATTAAGCCTTGTTTGATCTCCCATCTCGCCAGGCCCAGCCACCAATATTAATGAGCCTATTTAGTGTCAGCACCTGTGGAGGGTGGGGCCCTGGCAGTCCCTAATTACACTAATTAGGCCTAATCCCCGACTTCTTAACGATCCAGGTGTGCCAGGAGGCATCAAAAGCAAAAGTGGCACGTATGTCTGTTGCCGCTACATTTCATTATTTGGCCATTAAAAACTATGGATTTATGGGTTGCTGCTGGGAAGAGTTTATTTAGGCTGTACTAGTTCCAATAAGCTGTTGGGTGTGTGTGTGTATTGTGGGCTGTGTGTACTCTGGTTCCATCTGGGTGTCTTGGATTTACACAGATGGTGTCTTCCTCAAGTTTATCTTAAGTAGTTTGGATGGTTGAGAAAGTGTGAGAGTTGGAGTCGTAACGGCATAATCACAGAACAAAGGCTCGCAACGTGCCTGTAGGTGAGTGAGTGAGTAAGTGAGCGAGCAAGCTAAGGTGCACCTTTGTGTCTGCATGCTTCTGTGTGTTTGTGCGTGAATGTGTGAAAGAAAGAGGGGGATGGTACCTCCATAAAAAGAGGGAGGGAGCAGAAGGAAAAAGAGAGTGGGAACGGTCGCTTAGTGAGATTACCTGTACGAGGCGACCAACTGGTAAACCGATTTACAGGAATCCCTTGACCTAGCGAGCAGCCATTAAAGTAAAACTAATGACCCTGAAGATAGGATCCAGAGGCAACACAGCTTTGGTTCCAGCTCCTACTGAGACAGAGTGAGTGACGTATTAGGGCAGGATTCTCCAACTTGCGGACGTGATTTTATTTGGCCCCCCAAGTTTTCTGAGCCCCCAAAAATTAATACATGTTTTAAATTATTATGTTAAGTGAAATGCTACATCTGTTTTGGTTTCTTGCGGTCAATTTGCAGTCTACAAATTAGTTGTTATTAAATTATATGCCCCATGACCATCCATTCAAGAACAAATCTGCCCGTTGCTGAATCTAGTTGATGATCTCTGTACTAGGCTATGGGAAATGGCTAATCACCTAGTCTGGAATCTAAGTTCAGGAGGAAGATGTTGCCTCAAAAGGGACTTCTTCTCTAGCTGTTAGTCACAGGCTGTGTTGCAATAGTCTGAAATGGGTTCCATACCTCTTTGCCTACCTGTGGCCACTCTGATCTCCGGGGAAGGAGAGAACCATTACACAAATGCATCTAGTTTATTGTTGAATTCCAGATCACACCCGATCCCCTAGGCACCCCTGTAGGTTTGAATCGACTGGATAAATAGGTTGTAAATATCCATTGTATGATGAACACGAATGTTAAAGGATAAGTCATTTATTAAAAGAGCATTCACAAAAGACTTATTTGACATTGTCTCATTTCCTTGTTGACTTTATATCATGACCATCGATTGAGAAAAAAAAAAAAAGAGCATTTGGTCAAAACACCATTGAACAGGCCCCATTCAAGGTCCTGAGCTGTTTCCATTGGTTATGGGTGACATGGGAGCAGAGCAGGAAGTGTGTTTGCAGAGACGTCACCTAATAAGGGGAGGGCTTTGTTTGTGGCACCTTTGTTCTCGCTGCAAAGGCTTTCTACGCAATCAACATTTGATATACTGTAGTAACAGTTGAGGGACGAGGGACGAGGGACGAGGAACGAGGCACCAGACAAGCCCACAACACGCAAACGCTGTGTTATATTTAAACGTTTGGGGATCGAACTCAAGGACGGAAGGAAGATGGGCGTGTCAATATTAATGGTTTGAGACACAGCAACAAAAAAAAGTCTCTCTCTTGATCCTACTACTTTGCCTGAGCAATGTAGCTAAAGTGGGGCTTTTAATCAACTGACGACACACAGTAGAGACACTTTGGGTGTGCTTCCAATGGTCTGGGATGTTGTTAAACTGACTTTGCAATCAAACTGTGCATTTTCAAACCGGCCCAATAGATTTCCTATATATCTTTATGTATATACATTGCTCAAAAAAATAAAGGGAACACTTAAACAACACAATGTAACTCCAAGTCAATCACACTTCTGTGAAATCAAACTGTCCACTTAGGAAGCAACACTGATTGACAATACATTTCACATGCTATTGTGCAAATGGAATAGACAAAAGGTGGAAATTATAGGCAATTAGCAAGACACCCCCAATAAAGGAATGGTTCTGCAGATGGTGACCACAGACCACTTCTCAGTTCCTATGCTTCCTGGCTGATGTTTTGGTCACTTTTGAATGCTGGCGGTGCTTTCACTCTAGTGGTAGCATGAGACGGAGTCTACAACCCACACAAGTGGCTCAGGTAGTGCAGTTCATCCAGGATGGCACATCAATGCGAGCTGTGGCGAAAAGGTTTGCTGTGTCTGTCAGCGTAGTGTCCAGAGCATGGAGGCGCTACCAGGAGACAGGCCAGTACATCAGGAGACGTGGAGGAGGCCGTAGGAGGGCAACAACCCAGCAGCAGGACCGCTACTTCCGCCTTTGTGCAAGGAGGTGCACTGCCAGAGCCCTGAAAATGACCTCCAGCAGACCACAAATGTGCATGTGTCTGCTCAAACGGTCAGAAACAGACTCCATGAGGGTGGTATGAGGGCCCGACGTCCACAGGTGAGGGTTGTGCTTACAGCCCAACACCGTGCAGGACGTTTGGCATTTGCCAGAGAACACCAAGATTGGCAAATTCGCCACTGGCGCCCTGTGCTCTTCACAGATGAAAGCAGGTTCACACTGAGCACATGAGCACATGTGACAGACGTGACAGAGTCTGGAGACGCCGTGGAGAACGTTCTGCTGCCTGCAACATCCTCCAGCATGACCGTTTTGGCGGTGGGTCAATCATGGTGTGGGGTGGCATTTCTTTTTGGGGCCGCACAGCCCTCCATGTGCTCGCCAGAGGTAGCCTGACTGCCATTAGGTACCGAGATGAGATCCTCAGACCACTTGTGAGACCATATGCTGACACATGCACATTTGTGGCCTGCTGGAGGTCATTTTGCAGCGCTCTGGCAGTGCACCTCCTTGCACAAAGGCGGAGGTAGCGGTCCTGCTGCTGGGTTGTTTCCCTCCTACGGCCTCCTCCACGTCTCCTGATGTACTGGCCTGTCTCATGGTAGCGCCTCCATGCTCTGGACACTACGCTGACAGACACAGCAAACCTTTTTGCCACAGCTCGCATTGATGTGCCATCCAGGATGAACTGCACTACCTGAGCCACTTGTGTGGGTTGTAGACTCCGCCTCATGCTACCACTAGAGTGAAAGCACCGCCAGCATTCAAAAGTGACCAAAACATCAGCCAGGAAGCATAGGAACTGAGAAGTGGTCTGTGGTCACCACCTGCAGAATCACTCCTGTTTATTGGGGGTGTCTTGCTAATTGCCTATAATTTCCACCTTTTGTCTATTCCATTTGCACAACAGCATGTGAAATTTATTGTCAATCAGTGTTGCTTCCTAAGTGGACAGTTTGATTTCACAGAAGTGTGATTGACTTGGAGTTACATTGTGTTGTTTAAGTGTTCCCTTTATTTTTTTGAGCAGTGTATATACACACACACAAAGTATATATACACCTTTCAGGGGTCAACCCTGATAGATCAACCTGGTATCATTGCTAAGCATCACGTTGATATTCATGAAACATATACTGTATGCATATAGATCCCTGACAAATCCCGTTGTGCATTAGAATGGCACTTGTCTGTCTGGAGCTACAGACGACAGAGAGCGAACTCTCCAAGGCTACGGCGGCACCTCGCCTGCCGCACTCAAATTCCCTTCCACTACTCCTCTCTCCTATAAAAAGACGAACAAACAAGTGAACGAGGGGAAAGAGAATTAGAACAAGATGTTCCTAATTAAAATGTCATTTCTTCTCGACGCCGCATTCCGTCTCGTGTCTAACTGGCGCTATCAAACGATTAAAAAGGCGACCCTGCGTCAGGAGGTCAATATTTCCCCCTTTTCCGAGACGATGCACAGAAGTAAACATGAATTATACAATGCCTTCATGGCCACACTGACATGTATAATGTATTAGAAGTAGCCCAAAGAACATCTGTCGTAGTCACAGTGTATACTGTACTGTACACACCTTCCCTGTGAAATCAGGCTTTAGTTGAGTCAGACACTTAGGTAAATGTATGTAAATGTATGTAAATGCGTAACAGTGTTATTGTTATGCTCCCGAACTGGTATGATTTAGACTACAGAGCTACTGTCTATGAATGCAGGGAAAGTTAGAATTCTGAATTCACTGTGAGATTACAATACAGTGAAATTACAATACTGTGAAATTGGAGCAAGATGCTCACCTTTTAGTACAGGGCACGGATGGCAGTGACAACAGTAGTACAGTTAGACTGTTAAAGGTCCATAGAGGACAATGTCTGGATCCAGGATGGGCCCTGGAAGGTCTGGGTTCTGGATGGCTCTGAAAGGCCTTGGTGGGATCAGGTCGGGTTGGGATGGGTCGGACTCATTGTAATTATCCAGAGGCAATGAGCCAAACTGTCTACCCTGCTATCCTCTCTTCTCTCCACTCTCCTGATGATATCTTCCCCTCTTCTCTCTACCTCTCTTCTCCCCTGACACAGCAAAATTAAAAATGTAAATTAAAAGTCATCCCATTAACTCTGGCCCTTCCCCTAGTGGGATGCAGTGGGCTGGTGAAGAGTTGCTGTAAGGATGTACTGTACTGTATCGACTCGAGCAATTCCTCTTGTTCTCTCTCATTCTCTCGCTCATCCGTCCTCCGGCACTGACGGTCCACTGGGGCCGAGATCGGCAGCAGAGAGACATGTAATGTGATGAGGAGATAAAGAGAGAACTGTGTGGGGGGGGGGGGGTTGGGTCAGCACTGCAGTGGTGATAGGAGCCGTGTGATGATAAGGAGGCTGGCTGGTGCAGCTGGAAGACAGGGAGGGTAGGGGAGATGGAGGCGTAAACACACACTGAAAGACTGTGTGGGTGTATTTGATAGGGGTATTGTGTGTGTGTGTTTGCCTGTCTGTCCGTCCGTCTGTCTCTCCGTGGGCTCCAGTCCCACAGAAGCGACTCCATCACTGAAAGAGCGAGGCCTGAGTCTAAGCTCTTTTTGCGGCTTGATGGCCTGGAGGTAATCTTGTTCACTGAGGTCGAACCGACACAGCTGGGGAGAATCGCAAATGAGCCGGGGACTGTGGGAGAGAGAGGCAGGAAGAGAGGGGGAGAGAGCAGGGTCTGGACACGTGGAATGCGAGTGTGGGAGTTTCTAATTAGAGCAAAGCATCATCAGTTCACCTCACATCACTTCTCAGAGTGGGCTGATGCTGTTACCTAAGGCAGGGTTTCCCGAACTTGCCCCCCCCCCCCCCCCCCCACCATTACTACACAGCTGATTCAAAGAAGCGACTCATCAAGCTTTCATTATTTGAATCAGCTGTGAAGTGCTAGATGAAAAACCAAAATGTGCACCCAAGGGGGGCTCTGAACTAAGGTGCAGAACTCATACTCGCGCACACACACACACACACACACACACACACACACACACACACACACACACACACACACACACACACACACACACCATCTGTTCATCTGCCCAGTGTCAGATCTCTTTGAACCAGCAGTCCCTCACGGTACAGCCCCTCTAACCTCCCCCCAGGCCCACTTAAACCCTAGCCTACCTCTGTTCCAGGTGGATTCCCCACATTGGTGCTGGATTGGAGGACTAAAACCTAGAGGTATAAAGAGTACTGAAATATCCTACTCAAGTAGAATTACTGTTACTATAATGAAATAAAAACATTGACCTTGAGTTGTAACAAGCCAGAATCTGTATGTAAAAAAAACAAAAACGTTCTTTTTTTTTTTAATGAAGGATTTGTCAAAAACAAACTACTAAGATTTGAAAATAAGTTAAGCATTCAAAGCAATTAAAATGTATTGATAAACTAAACGCAATACAACAAAGTGAATAAACACTCATTCAACCATTCACGCTCTTTCCCTCACTCACAAACCCCCTCATAGCTGGTGCTTCTTTCACAGCTGGTACCTCCGCCCTCCACATGTCCACCTCACACGCAGTTTGCACAGACTCACCAATACCGTGGACTTGACAGGTCCAGTCGAGCTCCCAGTTCGTCTGGTGTTGCTCCGTCGTGAACGGTATGTGGTCGTCAATCACATCTGCGTCTGACAATGCTGGCTCACTGAGTCAGTGGATGAATGGCCGGGGTGAAGACTACAGAAAGTCCGATGCAGGGGCTGTTGTTCATCTGACCACTCATCCTAGGATGAGAGGTGGAAGGGAGAGGTACACGCTGGCTGTCCTCTTTTAGGGAACCCCCTCTAAAAGACAGACAGTGAGGGAGACGGAGAGAGATTTCTTCTTGGGTGAAATACCTGAGAGTTTGACCACGTCAGTGAGGTGATGTGTACTCCCAGTGGGGATGCAGTCAGGCCACTGAAAGCACATGAACTTAATCTGAATAGGAAGAAAATACAAGGACCCAATGTACATCCAGCTCACGTGTAAGTATTTAAGTATCGTTGGGATCAGAGAGTGTTCTGATCAGCTTATTCTGATTTACGTAAGAAATGTAGACATAGTACATAGCGTAATCATACCTGTAGACGGCTGCCAGTTGATATACTGACATGAGTGTCTTCTTGCAGACAGTCAGTCTATGGCCACCATTTTGTATTGAAAACGTTGTTTTCTTTAAGGCTGGTCCTGACTCAGGACTCCTGAGGCTGCCTTCTTCGCTTCACTTTGTGCTGGACTTCACTTTGTGCTGGACAGGTTTGCAACATTGTATCACTACTGCCTGACCATTACTACCTGAGAGTCCCTGTGTCTGTCAAGCAACACATTACACAATGATTTTGTTCTCTTCAGGGCGCAACCCCGCTTTTGACAGTCACAAAGACCCGGGTTCATGTACCAGTCAGGCGGTAATATCTCATGAAGCTACAAAAAAATACCTTGACTTTGTTGTCCTTAAGCCATTTTGCCACAACTTTGGAAGTATGCTTGGGGTCATTGTCCATTTGGAAGACCCATTTGCGACCAAGCTTCAACTCCCTGTCTGATGTCTTGAGATGTTGCTTCAATATATCCACATCATTTTCCTCTCTCATGATGCTATCTTTTTTGTGAAGTGCACCAGTTCCTCCTGCTGCAAAGCACCCCCATAACATGATGCTGCCACCCCCGTGCTTCACGGTTGGGATGGTGTTCTTCGGCTTGCAAGCCTCCCCCTTTTTCCTCCAAACATAACGATGGTCATAATGGCCAAAAAGTTCTATTTTTGTTTCGTTACACCAGAGGACATTTCTCCAAAAAGTACGATCTTTGTCCCCAGGTGCAGTTGCAAACCATAGTCTGGCTTTTTATGGCGGTTTTGGAGCAGTGGCTTCTTCCATGCTGAGCGGCCTTTCAGGTTATGTCAATATAGGACTCGTTTTGCTGTGGATATAGATACTTTTGTACCCGTTTCCTCCAGCATCTTCACAAGGTCCTTTGCTGTTCTGGGATTGATTTGCACATTTTGCACCAAAGTACGTTAATCTCTAGGAGACAGAACGCGTCTCCTTCCTGAGCGGTATGATGGCTGCGTGGTCCCATGGTGTTTATACTTGCGTACTATTTTTGGTACAGATGAACGTGGTACCCTCAGGCATTTGGAAATTGCTCCCAAGGATGAACCAGACTTGTGGAGGTCTACAATTATTTTTCTGAGGTATTGGCTGATTTCTGTTGATTTATCCCATGATGTCAAGCAGAGGCACTGAGTTTGAAGGTAGGCCTTGAAATACATCCACAGCTACACCTCCAATTGACTTAAATTATGTCAATTAGCCTATCAGAAGCTTCTAAAGCCATGACATAATTTTCTGGAATTTCTCATGCTAGTTAAAGGCACAGTCAACTTAGTGTATGTAAACTCCAGACCCACTGGAATTGTGATACAGTGAATTATAAGTGAAATAATCTGTCTGTAAACAATTGTTGGGAAAATTACTTGTGTCATGCACAAAGTAGATGTCCTAACCGACTTGCCAAAACTATAGTTTGTTAACAAGAAATTTGTGGAGTGGTTGAAAAACAAGTTTTAATGACTCCAACCTAAGTGTATGTAAACGTCCGACTTCAACTGTATACGGTTCTTCCATGTACCTTTTTTGGACAAGTTTTCCCAGTTTTGTCTTGCCAATTACAATTAATATAAGGTCTCCTCGCAGCCCGCAATGTCTTTCGTTGCCTTTCCTTCCATTCCTTTAGTTTGGTTTTTCTTTTCTTTCCGACATTTCGCCGGTTTTCATTGGCAGCAGAAAATGAAAGCGCTTCGTAGTTGTGTACATAGTTTTTCTCAGAGTGAGACAATTTAATACAAAAATCTAAAATACTGACTCATTAGTGCATGAAATACTCGCAAAACCACTTCATTTAATAGAGAGGATATCAAATAATGATATATATTTTTTAAATGGCACATATATGGTTTTTGGTCACAAAGGCTCAACAGCGATGAGCATTTTTTTCCACAAACTTTCCTTGCCATCATGACCTACTATTATGGATAGCATACAAAATTGTACCCTGTAACGGATGGTTTTAAAAAGGCAGTGAAGTACAAAATATACTTCAGTAAAAGTACATTACTGAAAAAAAAAAAAAATACAAGTACTCAGAAAAGCTACTCAATTACAGTAATGTGTCACGTTCCTGACCTATTTCTGTTAGTTTGTTGTATGTGTTAGTTGGTCAGGACGTGAGTTTGGGTGGGCATTCTATGTTGTCTGTTTCTATGTTGGTTTAGGGGTTGCCTGGTATGGCTCTTAATTAGAGGCAGGTGTTTGGCGTTCCTCTAATTGAGAGTCATATTTAGGTAGGTTGTTTCACTGTGTTCGTTGTGGGTGGTTGTCTCCTGTGTCAGTGTTTGTCGCACCATACGGGACTGTTCGGTTTGTTTGTTCATCGTCATTTATGTGTAGGCTATTTTCCCTGTTCGTGCGTTCTCGTGTTTTTTTGTAAGTTCGTCGTCCAGGTCTGTCTACTCCGTTTGTTATTTTGTTTATTAGTCAAGTGTATTTCGTTTTCGTGTTTTCCGTCTTTACTTTAATAAATATTATGTCTTCACAATCCGCTGCATTTTGGTTCAATCCCTGCTCCTCCTCTTCGGATGAAGAGGAGGAGGACAACCGTTACAGAACCACCCACCAATCCAGAATCAAGCAGCGAGGAAATCGGAGGAAGGAACAGCGCAAGAAGAAGGAATGGACTTGGGAGGATGTATTGGACGGTAAAGGTTGCTACACATGGGAGGAGATCCTGGCTGGAAGGCACCGTTACATAATGAGAGTATTTGTAATTTGCTACTGACACCCCTGCTAAAACCACATACTTTATGTGGTATCATACATGGCTTTGATGTCTAGTCCCAAATCCATTATTTAACCAATTTGTTTTACAAATTAAACTCATTAATTGTGTTATTTTAATCTGCTGTTGACAGTAAATCAGCCCAAATGTACAACAAAGTTATTGGATTAACACTATTTGATTAATACACCATCTCCAGTGCTCAGAGATGTCTTTATAAAACCCTTTGTGAACTCACTTCAAGGTTAGCCAAGCAGCATTGACAGCTTCAACTCAAACATGGGGAGGGAGAGAGAGAGGGGGGGTGGAGAGAGGAGGGGTGGAAAGAGGAGAGAGAGTCCGTGGAGTCAGTCAAAAACTCCTTTTTGAAGTTCTTTCACATTTGTGTGAAGGTAGGCGCTGCTGCCACATCAGCCTGTGTAAAAGCTGAACACTGGAGAGGTGGAAGCTCCAGACAGACACCCGGCGAAGGGAAGGAGGGAGAGACAGAGTCAAAAGTTCGCCAGGGTCGTGCTACTTCCTCATTCTGTCTGTTGTCTCTATACCTGTCTGTTGATCGGGGCGCCCTGCGACGGGCCTGTCTGAGCTAGCCCACAGACGCTGCCTGATTGATACATCACATATAGCAGCAACGTGACATCTTGGCAGCCATTTTGAAAAAAATAGTACTCTCTTTGGGCCTGGGCCAGACTGCATGCATGGGAGAGTGGGTGAAGGTATTGGAAGAGAGGGGAGAGAGATGTTGGGCAAAAGAAGAACTGAGTGTGTTGGTTTCTCCCGGTGCTTTATGTCTTAATGATGCAGTTAATGAAAAGGGAAGTTGTTTTGCTGGGCTTTTGGGGTGGCGCACACACACAGCAGAATGCAGAGCGCAGTTTTGGAAGAGATGGTACCCGTCTCTTCGATAATGAGCCAGTGCCGATCGGTTTATCGCCGATCCTCAAACGAGCATCAGACGCTCTCCCTGGAACTCTATATCCCGGGACTGAGGTGCAGGGGGGACAGAGATGAGGAGCGCACAGTTTACCCACTCACTCCATGATTTAACGCCCTGGGGAAAAAGTGAGAGTATATTATGCTGGGCCCAGCAGCCATCAGATCATAAACTGGCGTTGACCTCCTGAAGGACCATACACAGATGTCTGATGGGAAAGAAGAGAGGAACGAAGGAGGGAGGGACAGAGGAGGAGGAAGACTCTCTCATATCAATGAGATGTGGTGTCTCCTTAAGGAGTAAACACAGCTGGAGGAAAGGAAGGAGGAGAGGAGGTAGACTCTCACTCTCATATCATCGAGATGTGGCGCCTCCTCAAGGAGTAAACACAGGGGGAGGGGAAAGAAAGGCATAAAGGAAAGAGGTGGTATGTGGTAGACTCTCTCACAGAATATATAAGTGGCGTCTAACACAGGAGCAAACAGAGATATCTGCTAGGAAGGGAAAAAAGAGGGGGAAGAAGGTGACAGGTATTGGAGAGAAGTAGTTCCTTCTCTGTCAGTTAAGAACAACCCTCCACCCCACTCCACCCCCCATACCTCCACCACTGTCGGGGGTGACAGACCCAGCGGAGCAGTGGTGACAGCACCTGATAGAGTTGTCCTCTTAATGGGAAAAGATGATTGACGTGGCGCCCAAACAGCTGACAGCCCATAAAGGTCACATTAACTCTGACAGCGAGAAAAGGGGAGCGGGAGACAGAGAGGGAGGAAAGAAAGAGGGAAAGAACCAAGACAGCTGTGGAGAAGTACAGTGGAGAAAAAGAACAGTCAAGAAGCGAAGGAGTAGCCGGCTAGGGTGAAACATGGGGAATGAGCATATTTTGCGGGTTGTTGGGTTCTGTTATTGGGCAGAGTGTGCTGACTGGCTGACAGGCGACCAACCTGGGCATCGGGATGGAGGGAGGTGTGATTGCCAATCACAGGGAGAGGCTGTTGGTGCAGATGTCCCCAGGGAAACCAGTGTTGGTCAACGTGACACTGTAATATGGATGTGCAAATGGTCTTTTTTGTATGCAAGTAATTCAATTGCAAATGTGGTGTGGTGTGAGGGGTTTGTGCAGGTGTGTGTGTGTGTGTATTTTGTGTGTGTGTGTGTGTGTGTGTGTGTGTGTGTGTGTGTGTGTGTGTGTGTGTGTGTGTGTGTGTGTGTGTGTGTGGAGCACCAAAGGCCCACTGGTCCTTGTCATTCCATGGGTCTCCCTACTCTGCATGTCTTTCTCCAATATATTCAGACCCTGGCCACAGCCTGTCACTGGTGCTGATACTACTGGGGGATTCTGACTATGCTTATTGGAGAGGGAAAAAAAGACGTTTCTTTCTGTCTCGGTTGCACCCCCCCCCCCCCCCCCCCCACACGTCTGTCTCAGCTATTCACCCTCCCCTGTTTGTGTGTGTGTTTGTGTGTGTGTGTCTCTGTATCTGTGTACTTGCGTGTCTATGTGTGCGTATGTGTGTGTGAGTGTGTGTGTGTGCAGCTGTTCACTTCATTTTGCTGCAGCTAGGCGCTGTGTTCCGGTGGGGACAGAAGAGACTCACGAATCTCATGAATGTTCCCGTGTGTGTGCGCGCGCACCTAGATTGCACACACATACAGTATGAAGAATATCAACATTCCTGTGTGCGCTTGTCTTCAGCTTGGTTTCCGGCTGCGCTAGTGTCAAACGCACGTTAGTTTGCAACTTTGTCAAGTTAAAACTGGCACACTGGCATTTTCCAGCCCTAACGCCAGGTTTGGCAATTTACCTGTCATATATCAGTCCTCTTGCACTCAGATGAAAATATCTGAGGTGTGTCCTTAAAAACATGACCCAAAGTGCTCATTTCAGGCAGCGCTGATAGGGACATTTAAGACCGACCAAAAGCTGGTTTTATGGTAACGCAACCTATCCAGCCGTGACGCACACTGCCCATATGCATATGGAACAAGAGTAGCCTAATGTGCTTTTGGTGCCTCTATACTTCCCATTTAGAAACATAAAAACGAATTTCCCCCCCATTGCGTTTTATTTGATTAGAAACCAAGCATAGCCTCCCCTTCTATCAATGAAGGCTTCTTTTTGTCTGCCCAATTCAATCGCGAAGTAGTCAAGACTGTCGATAAAGGGTTTGGCTCGTGAGACCGCTTGGAAATAAATCCTAATCACCCAAGCTTTATTAAAACACTGTATCAAGTTTGAGAGGAGTAAAACAGTGAGCTGACATTCCCTTTTTATCTATGCATTGTAGGCAGGCCTACGTTATTTTAGCAATGTAGGTCCCGTTTTGGACATTCGTAAAACCCCCTCCTTGATGTAGGCTATAAGTGTCCAGATGCGACCGGTCATTCAAAGCAGATGGGGCTCGTTTTGAGCCCTACCTGTTTAGCCCCAAAATATAGAAGGTGTGTCTGTATTGCATGTTATTTTGGTATTAATTGGTGTCACATATCAGTTTACAAATAATGTAAAAATAAAAATCTTTGAGTTTGTCGTGGAAATTCTTACACATTGACACTCAAAGTTAATCTTAAACGAATCATTCTTTATTTGTCAGTGCGCTGGAGAGGTTCCAACCAACTCAATGCACCATAGTACACATGCCAATCAGGAGCTTTGCCTGGGCAGTCCCTGCAGTTGTCTTATATACGGCTATACACAGACAAGTTATATTTGCATGATTTAGCATAATTAAATCATCATTACCGTTTTGTTTCATTCATGTGACAGACCAATAACTCACGAGACTTCTTCTCTCTAAGCGGAGACCTTGACACTGAGATATCTTTCGTTCGTTCTCAAAACAAGGTCTGGGCGTACTGCCAAATTGCAGCTACTGATAATGAGGATTTGTTAAATCAGTCACTTGCAAGAACACAGAAATTGGTTATTAGAACAGCACATGAATAGAACACAGAAATTTGTTATAAGAAAAGCACAAACATTCCAAGTCCATTACAAGTAATAAAGCCACATATAAACATGGTCTCTTTTTTGTTTTCTTGAGTAAGGCAGCTCTAAAATGCAGGTGTTTCAGTCTAGCTCAGTGCTTTCTGTGGTGGTGTGAAGAGAAACAATGAAGAGAAATTATAGATAAAACATATCGGTGCTCATCGGCCATTGGACATAAACTTCACACAACAAGTTGGAAATCGCAAATTCAACAATAAGTGGTTTGGAAGGAATCAGTGGCTAACTGCAAGAATTGCAAAATCAATCACTAGACTGCTATTCAGTGGAGTGGGTGTGTGGTCCAAGTCTGGGTTTAAGGGTCCCTTTTCCGAGCTTAAAAGGATAAACATTCAACATTGGCCATGCTGTCAGTCTAGCATGACTTATGCTGCATTCAAAACAACTGGAAACTTGGAACTGGGAAATCTCAGACTTCAATGAGTTCAAGACAACTGGGAACTCTGGGAAAAAAACTAGCTCTAACTTGGAAATTAGTTTTGAATGGTCAACCAACTCGGCATTGCAAGTCGGAAACTCTGGCCTCTTTCTAGAGCTCGGACCTGAAGATCACTGACGTCATGATTCAACCTTGTTTTTTTTCCAGAGTTCCCAGTTGTCTTGAACGCACCATAAATCCAGAGAATGCCAGACTTCATTGACAAAATTTGATGACAAAACTTACCCACAAAGGACCGCCGCACCACCTTCCTGTTCAAGTGAGCACAGCACAACAAAAATATCTTGTATGCTGCTGCATTAATTATGTAATATGCCAGGGAGATATGTATACTGTAGCTAAGAAAGTAATACTACGTGTATGTTGTGTAGTAAGCTGTTAGTAGCCCATGTGCCTCACCCTAATAATTTAGTCAACTTAGCCTACTCTTCTAACTTGGTGGTGCACATGTGGCCTATAACCTCTTTTAGAGAAATGTAATCATCGAATAACGTAAGCGCTTTCATTGTCTGCTTATATGCCCCCTTTATTTATCCTACGGCTCTGACTTTGTGTACAGTGAGAATACTATAAGAACGGCCCATGTTCTGAATTCTGTCACTGTACATTTCAAAAGTGCTGAACAAATGGTTATATTGACTATGTCCGTCCTAGCTCGCTCATTAATGTCTTACTCGAAATTACGGATTGCCTCTTATCCGCTTGTCGTCCCCTTATGCCATAGTTTGTACATTTAAATTGTCAGTAGAAACCACATTTGTTTAAGCAAGTCAGCCGTGTCAGCTCTGTTCTTTTTAAAAGGCAGTAAATGAGGCTGACTTAACTGTTTCGCTGCCAGACAAGGCTCCACTGATATCCAGGTGTAGCAGTGATAAGGTGTTGGGACTGCTGTTGGGACTATGTAACAGGTTGTGGGCACCGTTATAGTTCAATTCATGTATTCTTTAGCGTTACGTAGGGGCTTTGAAACAAGAGATGAGAACCTTTGTGAATACCGGTGAACCTAGTTAGAAGTTATCTGAAACCTGTAAAAAATTGCTTGTTTTCCATTTCAAAAGTTCTAAACCCAGCCCTCCCCTAGGCCTAATATAACGAAGGCTGTTTCAACAGCACTGCGTGTCTTTCTTATCCTGGCAGTTTTATGATATCATTACGTTTTACATGTATTTATTGTTGTTGTTTAAAAAAATAAAATGGATTGCTTGTTTTTCATTTAATTTTATTACAGCCAAACTTATTAGAATGATTCACCTTCCTGGTTTTTATGGTGACAACGTTTGTGGGGTGCTTGCAATGCGACTTCTGTAGATGTATGAATGCGATCTGATCTGTAAGATCGTTCCGATTATGTTGATAAAACATAGGCTTATAGTCTGCGTTGTTTTAATATTCTACGCCCACAGGGAGAATCATTGTGCCTGTAAATGTGACATAGCCTATTTAAAACAAGTTGATTTGTTTAGAATTCTATTATAATTATTCATTCTCTTTTTAGGCTTTATCAATAATTAGTTGAATCTTGCTCATTGACATTGTTTGCCATGTCCATGCTCAGCCATAATGCAATGTACAGTAGGCCCCTATATCAGTGTGAATGCTATTGAAGCCACCCAATTACTCAGAACAGTGTGGACCGCAAATGGGTTCAAGTTAACGTATTTAGCAAAGATATGTCTACATTTTGTTATTTTGTTTCTGTGAGCCATTTAACAAACTGTAACGGATTAACATTGGAATTGGAGTTGATTCCAAGGCATCACATAAAATACCGTAAATACACAACTTGAAGCAACCACATATTTCGCTATGGAGCACATTCTGATTGGCCAGTGAGGGGCCAAATCTCGACACACCCGCAATTTGTTTATTCATCAAAACCCAGCCCTTTCGTGCCAACGCCAGAAAGTACGCTGGTAATTGTGAGTGAAAATAGCAAAAATATTTCTGACAGACTCCTAAACCTAAAGTATAGTGCACCCGCCTGCACTTAGATTTACAATTGCGTTAGGTTTGTTAAAATAAAGCCCCACGTGTCATATTAGTACAGTGAGGGTCAGAGGCTCTTTGCAGGTCCTGCTCCAGCCTTTGAGCAGCAGTGGCCGCCAATATCGACTCTGGGAAATCAATGGACTACTCGCAAAGCCGCTAACATGAAAGTAAATAAGTAATGAAACAGTCAAGAATTGACCTCCCATGCCAGCTGGTTCCTTCAGAACGTTTCTCAGTGCTAACAGGGCTTAGTTGCAACTCAATAAATATCTAGTGCTGTGAGAAGAAAAAAAAGTATTTGCCCCCATTTCAGATTTCCTCTATTTTTGCATACTTTTGATATGGAATGTTCTAAGATCTTCAAACAAAACCTAATGTTCGATAACGGGAAGTCACCCACGTCGTCCAGTTCCTGAGGCAGCAAAGCGTCCCCAAACCGTCCCACTACCACCACCATGCTTGACCGTTGGTATGACGCTCCTACCGTGGAATGCAGTGTTGCGTTTGGGACCCATGTCGTCCAAGAAGTTGACTCAAGTTTGCCAAAAAGCACCTGGGAGCACCTGGATGATCATCAAGACTCTTGGAAGAACGTTCTATGGACAGTTGAGTCAAAAGTATAACTTTTTGGACGACATGGGTCCCATTTATGTCTGGTGAAAACCTAACACTGCATTCAACAGGAAGAACCTCATTCCAACGGTCAAGCATGGTGGTGGTAGTGTGATGGTTTGGCGATGCTTTGCTGCCTCAGGACCTGGACAATCGGCCTTAATAGAAGGAACCATGAATTCTGCTCTGTATCAGAGAATTCTACAGGAGAATGTCAGGCCACCCGTCTGTGAGCTGAAGCTGAAGCGCAGCTGGGTCATGCAGCATGACAATGATCCAAACACACAATCAAGTCTACTTGAAAATGTCTATAAAAAGCAAGACATTTGACGTTTTTGAATGGCCTAGTCAAAGTCCAGACCTAACCTCAACTGAGATGTTGTGGCAGGACTTGAAACGAGCAGTTCATGCTTGAAAACCCACAAATGTCAATGAGTGAAAGCAGTTCTGCATGGAACAGTGGGCCAAATATCCTCCACAGCAACTTGAGAGACTACAGGAAGCGTTTGGTTGGAGTCATTGCAGCTAAAGGTGGCAGAACCAGTTATTGAGTGTAAGGGGGCAATTACTTTTCCACACTTTGTTTATGAAATAAATGAAATAAGTATGTAATTGTTGTGTTATTTGTTTACACAGGTTCCCTTTATCTAATATTCGATTTTGGTTGCAAATCTTTTAACAATCAGCATAACAAATATGCAAAAGTAGAGAAAAGTAAACGGAGGGCAAATACTTTTTCACAGCACTGTATTTTCAATATGCACGTTGGTACATGTAATGTAGGGTCC
The DNA here is from genome assembly GCF_029448725.1 of Salvelinus fontinalis. Lineage (NCBI taxonomy): Eukaryota > Metazoa > Chordata > Actinopteri > Salmoniformes > Salmonidae > Salvelinus > Salvelinus fontinalis. Next base: position 39,997,484 of record NC_074696.1, on the reverse strand, counting down.
TGAGTTTTTCCTGACCAGGGTCCAGAGTTTTTCCATGTCCGATTATTACAGTCAGGAAGCCTCAGGTCCTTTGAGCATTCATTCGATCAACACAGAGTGCAGTTGCAATGCAAACAGTGGACGGGTAGAATAGATAGATAGAGATCTGTCCACATCAGACATGTGTGTGCATAGTTTCTCTGCTCCTCAGTGACTGAGATAAATCCCAACAGCAGGCAAGATGGGGAAACGAGGGAAAGTCTGTGAAATCATTATCATAAATTGTGTGAAACAGCAGACAGCGAGCCAGTGAAAAGATTCTAAATCTCTCTATTGTCTGTGTGTGGGAGTGACAGAAACTCCACAATTCAGGGTTTTTCGTCTGCATTAGGGGGGGGGGGGGTGTTGGTAAAGCGAGACAAGCCTTTTTACGATGATACAATTGCTTATAATTAATACCGTTTTCAAACCACCAAATTATACGCATAATTGTACTTTTATGGAATATTCATGAGGCGAAGATCATCGTTATCCCTCATTTGAGTAGAGACAGAAGAACAGACGGAACTCATTAAAGGCCCAATGCCGCCGTTTGTATCTCAATATCAAATAATTCTGGTTAACAATTAAATACCTTACTGTGATTGTTTTCAATTAAAATTGTTTAAAAAAAAAAATAGCAAAGAGCAATTTCTCAAGGAATCATTTTGCTAGGAGTGGTCTTAGTGGGGAGGGAAAAAATGAAAATGACATGTTATTGTAGAGAGCTTTGGAACTCTCTTTCTTATTGGTCTGTTAACTAATTTACTGCATGGTGATGTCGCCAGGCAGGCCAAAACTCCATCCCACCGAAGCAGGCTGAAATTTCAGGCGGTCTTTTCAAACAGGTCTAACACTAAAAGGGCATTATCATTTTCACAATTTCACAATATTGTTCCACAGTATCTCATAGTTTGGAACTTTATGTAAAACACAGGAAAATAACGTTTTTTTACTGCGCTGGGTTTTTCAAAACTGTGGGGTAAAGTCAAGTCGGCAGAAACCTCGCTCTAACAGGTCCTACCTACCCTTATGCCCATTCTCCATGATCCCCTAACCAGTCCAGCTATGTGTGTGTGTGTTCGTGTGTCTGAAATATTCTTCAAATAGCGCCCATGAGTCAACTAGAAGGGTTGTTATTAGGGCCCAGGGTGAGTCAAGTGTCAGAGAGTCAGGCCTGTGTGAATTGAATCAGGGACACTTTGTGACTCCTCATTGATTGACACTGTGAGAAGGCTTAGGATGAGGAAGGAAGCATACAGACCAGACATAACGAAGGTCTGGAAGACAACAAGTGAAACAAATATAGCGGTGAAAGAAAATGGGGAGGGCTGTCAGGCAGAGTGAAGGAAATAAAGAGGGAGCGAGCGAGACGGACAGAGTGAAATGGGAAAGAGAGGGAATGGAATATGAAGAGTAAGTAGCTGGTCACTCAATGTCTCGGCCAACCTCTCAGCTCCTTAATTACACCTCACCTAGTCCCTCTCAGCTCATTCTCATTCCGATCACACTCACCAGAGTAAGTATTGACCCTCTCTCTCTCTCTCTCTTTTCCACGTTTCTCCCAGTCCCCTCCCCCTCTTTTTCCACCACTCTATCCCCTGTCTCTCTCTTATTAGTCTATTTCTTTCTCTTTCTCTCTCTCTCCCTCGCTCTCTCTCTCTTCCGCTCTCCTTGTTTCTATATTAACGTCTCTCTCTCTCTTCCCCTCCCTCTCTACACCTCCTCTCTCCTCCCGTCTGGACATGATAGAGCGTTAGATGAGCTCACCCAAATGAAACCCACACAATTCCCCCGGCCCCCATTCGGCATCAGCCAAAACGGCACACGTTCCTCCTCTCTTCTTCTCTCTCGCTCCTATTTATTTGGATTTTTTTCCAAAAGGTCGCCCATTGGGTTTGCTTGCTGGGTAGTTGTGATGGCGGTTGCCTGCAGGAGAGGAGAAGGAGCGGTGGGTAAATGACAAGTCTAATTGAGGGGGGGGGGGGATTAAAAAGGCAACGGAGAGCTATCAAAGAGCCTTTTAATTAGGCCCATATTTATCACCGCTGGCAACGCCGAGCCACCTTCCGCTGTTGTGTCGGGAGGGAGGAAGGATGGAGCGGGTGTGGAAGTGGCGTCGCACTTCCGCCAGAGATGGAGAGAAGCGTGCCGGAAGCAGTCGTGTGGAAGACGAGAATATGCCATTTAAACCTGCGGCTAAATACATGATGATGATGACGACGATGATGATGATGATGATAATGATGGTGTTTTCTTGCATGCCAAACACGCCATATATTGTTGTCGTGAGGCCAGATTGAAGTGCTCATTTTGGGAAGTAGGTTGCTCTTTTCACTCTTACATGGAGCCGATCTTTGCTGACAAGGTACCGAAATACCATCCCCTTGTGTCATGCCTGAACAGCCTTGGTTATCAGTGCGAGCTTTTGTTGTTGATATCCGGGAGTCTCGGTCATGTACATGGGCTTGACAGTACGTGGCCTTCAGATTGCAGGCCTGCATAAGACAAAGGCGAAGTAGGTAGCGAGGTACTGCTCTGTTTCAGCGGTCATGGGGAGCCTTGTGTGTGGAGAACAAGGTGCTGTCTGTATCCATAAGTGTCCATATATCCGTGTCCTTAGAAACGTTTGAATCCTTCTCGAGTGCAATGTGATTTGTGGATTCGAATCAATTATTTTAAGTCCAATCAAATCCAATTTTATTGGTCACATACACGTGTGTATGTGCATGCGCATGCATGTATGTGTGTGTGCGCGTGTATGTAAGAGCATCGGGATTTACCATATGCATCTACTATAGAATGATTTGAGCCTTCATTTAAAGGTCCACAGCAAAATATAATTGAATCTAATTGGAACAATTAAAGAGAAATTGGACCAGTGGAACGTATTGAACTAGTCATCTTATGTAATCAGGGTATAATTGGCCCATTGTTATCTTAGGAGTCTCTGAGAAGAGCTCGCAAAGCTTCAGTAGAGACGAGAACTGGAGAAATGCATACGCTCTGTACGGTGTACTTTCTCAGAGTGATTCTCTTTTGGTGTGTGCGTGTGCGCGTGCGCGTGTGTGCGCGTTCCTATCTGTTTTATCGTCTTGCCCCACAACTGTCCGTATTGACGACCACTCAGAGAGGAACATTGTCTTTGCGCATAATCGATGATGGGCCATTCATGCTAAGGACACATCCCGTCATCCCTAGTGTCATCTACCTAATGCTTTGCTTCCAAATGGCATCCTATTTCCTGTACAGTGCCCTACTTTTGACCAAAGCCCATAGGGCACTATCAAGGGAATAGGGCGCCATTTGGGGACGAAGTGTGTATGTCCCAGTCACTGTGAAGAAATGCCTTTTGAGATAGATAAAGTCCAGTGGAAACACTAGACAGAAGATCAGGTCAGATAATCAGTGATCTCTGCACACCTCCCTTACATCATTACCATAGAGTTACAGTGGTAGTACAAGACTAGAGAGAGCTGGCTGTGGTAACATCGCTATCAGTCCCCCCATCCTCTCTGTCCCCCTATTCCATCCTACCCCTATGGGATTGCATGCGTTAATGATCCATTCTAATTTGTTGATTCATTCTGCACGGCTACCCTAACTCTACCCCTCGTCTCTCCCTCCCTCCCCTTCCGACTTGTTCTCTTTCCTCCTGTCTCTCCCTCCCTCCCCTTCCGACTTGTTCTCTTTCCTCCTGTCTCTCCCTCCCTCCCCTTCCGACTTGTTCTCTTTCCTCCTGTCTCTCTCTCCGTCTCCCGTTCCCTCTCCTTTCCTTTCTTCCTCGTCTGTCTGTCTGTCTGTGTCTCTCTGTGTCTCTCTGTGTCTCTCTGTGTCTCTCTGTGTCTCTCTGTGTCTCTCTCTGTGTCTCTCTCTGTGTCTCTCTCTCTCTGTGTCTCTCTCTCTCTGTGTCTCTCTCTCTCTGTGTCTCTCTCTGTGTCTCTCTCTCTCTCTGTGTCTCTGTGTCTCTCTCTCTCTCTGTGTCTCTCTCTCTCTGTGTCTCTCTCTCTCTCTGTGTCTCTCTCTCTCTGTGTCTCTCTGTGTCTCTGTGTCTCTGTCTCTGTGTCTCTGTCTCTCTGTCTCTGTGTCTCTCTCTGTGTCTCTCTCTCTCTCTGTGTCTCTCTCTCTCTCTGTGTCTCTCTCTCTCTCTGTGTCTCTCTCTCTCTCTGTGTCTCTCTCTCTCTGTGTCTCTCTCTCTCTCTGTGTCTCTCTCTCTCTCTGTGTCTCTCTCTCTCTCTGTGTCTCTCTCTCTCTCTGTGTCTCTCTCTCTCTCTGTGTCTCTCTCTCTCTCTGTGTCTCTCTCTCTCTCTGTGTCTCTCTCTCTCTCTGTGTCTCTCTCTCTCTCTCTGTCTCTCTCTATCTGTGTCTCTCTCTCTGTGTCTCTCTCTCTGTGTCTCTCTCTCTGTGTCTCTCTCTCTGTGTCTCTCTCTCTGTGTCTCTCTCTCTGTGTCTCTCTCTCTGTGTCTCTCTCTCTCTCTGTGTCTCTCTCTCTCTCTGTGTCTCTCTCTCTCTCTGTGTCTCTCTCTCTCTCTGTGTCTCTCTCTCTCTCTGTGTCTCTCTCTCTCTCTGTGTCTCTCTCTCTCTCTGTGTCTCTCTCTCTCTCTCTGTGTCTCTCTCTCTCTCTCTGTGTCTCTCTCTCTCTCTCTGTGTCTCTCTCTCTCTCTCTCTCTGTGTCTCTGTGTCTCTGTGTCTCTGTCTCTCTGTGTCTCTGTGTCTCTGTGTCTCTGTCTCTCTGTGTCTCTCTCTCTCTCTGTGTCTCTCTCTCTCTCTGTGTCTCTCTCTCTCTCTCTGTGTCTCTCTCTCTCTCTCTGTGTCTCTCTCTCTCTCTCTGTGTCTCTCTCTCTCTCTCTCTCTGTGTCTCTGTGTCTCTGTGTCTCTGTCTCTCTGTGTCTCTGTGTCTCTGTGTCTCTGTCTCTCTGTCTCTCTGTGTCTCTGTGTCTCTGTGTCTCTGTGTCTCTGTGTCTCTGTGTCTCTGTGTCTCTGTGTCTCTGTCTCTCTGTCTCTCTGTCTCTCTGTCTCTCTCTCTCTCTCTCTCTCTCTCTCTCTCTCTCTCTCTCTCTCTCTCTCTCTCTCTCTCTCTCTCTCTCTGTCTGTGACAGGTTCCATTAGGATGTCTCTCATGGCTTGCCTGTTCCCCTGTAATAGATGACCTCACACGAATATTAATTAACCGTAACAATATCACATCTTATTCTCCCATACCCTCTAAACACCCTTCAGCGTTCCTCTCTCTCTCACTCACTCTGCCTTTTTTCCAGATCTTTCTCTCTGCCTTTTTTTCAGACCTTTCTGTCATGCCTGTTTGTTATCCCCCCAAGTCGACAAACAATACATATATGCAGTGTATCTATATACAGTTTATTAGGCACACCCATCTTGCCTCCAGAACAGCCTGACTTCTTTGGGGCATGAAAACATTGCTCAATTGGTATCAAGGGACCTAATGTACGCCAGGAAAACATTCCCCACACCACCGGCAGCCTGTACCGTTGACACCAGGCAGGATGGGGCCATTTACTCATGCTGCTTACGTCAAATCCCTACTCTGCCGTCAGCATGACGCAACGGGAACCGGAATTTGTCAGACTAGGCAATGTTTTTCCACTCCTCAATTGTCCAGTGATGGTGATTGCGTGTCCACTGGAGCCACTTCTTGTTTTAGTTGATAGGTGTGGAACCCGGTGTGGGTCGTTTGCTGCAACGTTTGCTGCAATTGACAAGTTGTGCGTTCCGAGACGCCGTTCTGCACACCACTGTTGTACTGCGCCGTTATTTGCCTGTTTGTGGCCTGCCTGTCAGCGTGCACGATTCTTGCCCTTCTCTTTTGACCTCTCCCCACAACGAGCTGTTTTCACGCACAGGACTGCTGCTGACTGGATGTGTTCTGTTTGTGTCCGTTCTCGGTAAACACTCGACGCTGTCGTGCGTGAAAAGCCCAAGGGGACGTTTCTGAGATACTGGAACCAGCGTGCCACTCTCAAAGTCACTCAGGTCACTAGCTTTGTCATTTCTAACATTCAATCGAAGAGTAACTGAATGCCTCGATGCCTTTCTGACTGCTTTATAGAGCAAATTGCGGCCAGTCACTGCTTTATATAGCAAGTCACTTTATATAGCAAGTCACGTAACTTACTGTGTACAGGAGAGAACCATTTTCGTGAACGGGGTGGTGCACCTAATAAACTGTATATACACTGACTGTACAAAACATTAAAAACAAAACTTTCCTAACATTGAGTTGCACACCAGCCCCCCCCCCCCAAATACCCCCAGATCTCTAGGTTAAGCTCCATAATTCATGCTATGCATCATGGCACATATATTGCATAATGGCTAGGTAGAGCGTATGGTGTTCGCTATATAGATCAGTAGTGTGAAGCTGTTCAGTTGACATGAGAGGAGATAAGGGGTGGGAGGTGGAAAGGTGAACATTGATGAATGGAGAGGAAATGGGACATTGGCTATCTCTCTCTCTCATTCTCTCTTACACACACACACACACACACACACACACACACACACACACACACACACACACACACACACACACACACACACACACACACACACACACACACACACACACACACACACACACACACACACCTCTCTCGCTCTCTCACTTCTCTCTCTGTGCCTTTTTTCAGACATTTACATTACATTTAAGTCATTTAGCAGACGCTCTTATCCAGAGCGACTTACATTTAACCTTTTTTTTTATTTTTTTTATTTAACTAGGCAAGTCAGTTAAGAACAAACTCTTATTTTCAATGACGGCCTAGGAACAGTGGGTTAACTGCCTTGTTCAGGGGCAGAACGACAGATTTGTACCTTGTCAGCTCGGGGATTTGAACTTGCAACCTTTCGGTTACTAGCCGAATGCTCTAACCACTAGGCTACCCTGCCGCCCCGGCAGACCTTTCTGGAATGCCTGCTCCTTATTACCCAAGTCTACATACAGTATGGATATGCAGTATATATATATAACTGGCCACTGAGTGTACAAAACATTAAGAAGACTTTCGTAATATTGATTTTGCACCCAGAAATTGCAATCAGAAATGCCTCAATTTGTAGGGGCATGGACTCTACAAGGCGTCAAAAGTGTTCCACAGGGATGCTGGCCTATTCCACAGGGATGCTGGCCTTCCCGTAGGCTTACATGGGACATTGGCAATCTATCTCTTTTCTCTCTCATTCTCTCTCTCACACACACACACACACACACACACACACTACTCTTCACACACACTCTTTTCTCTGTCTCTCTCTTTCTCTCTCTCTCTCACTCTCACACACACACTCCTCTTTCGTCTCCCCCTCACTCTTTTCTCTCTCTGTCTCTCCCTCCCTCACTCTCACACACACTCCTCTTTCGTCTCCCCCTCAGTCTTCTCTCTCTCATGTACACAGTGTTTCTCATCACCTGTCCTAGTTCATCTCATCAGATGGCTCTTTCGGGTTTGGCTGAGAGACACACACACACGCCAGTCCAAGCTATAGAGATAAGTGCTCTGGCATCCACTTCACTGCTCTGGCAACGTTGTCCTGAAGCATCACGGTGGAAACTCCTTTATGTGCAAGTATTGATATAATAACCATCATATCGAAGTAAACTTGGTCACGTGGTGATATGGCGTGCGGTCCTCCCACTACGACTCGGGGAAACCATGCAGTTTATTAGACTACAGATGAAATAAATGATGACGAACTGGTGAAAGTACATGGTAATGAGCTTGATGCTCCTTTCCGATAATTATTGATTGTCTTATTCTGGTGACATGATGATCGATGCTTGACTGCAGTTTAACAAATAGGCTAAACATATTCTCGCTCTTATCCATAATAATCTCATGGTGTGAACTAGCCTACCGGCACTGTATCTGCGAGCTGTTGGCTAGAGTGCAATAGTTTTTGTGTCAATTCCATCGGTAGAGTTGAAAATGCGATGGAAACACATTGGACTTTTAAGATTTTTATTTGGTACATGAAAACTTAAGCAAAAGAGTACATTTTGCACAAAATACAAATCATCAAGCATTGATTTGTATCTGCAACAAGTGGATTCGGTGGAAACACACCACTGGTGTTAAAATGAGCATATTTTCTTTATGCGGATTTTAGAATATTCGCATGACAATCCGTCACCAACTGCATGGAAACCTAGCTAGTCTCATTTATTTCTTTGTAAGTTATTTGTGTGTCAATGTTTGGCAGCATAAGTGTTTACCTATTCACGCCAATGGACAATGAACAGACAACCAAATTACAAAGACTTGGGGAGATAACAAACAAGCATGACAGAGGTGTGAAAAAAGACAAACGGAGAGAGATAAAGAGATAGTAGGGAGAGAGAGAGAGAGATAGTAGGGAGAGAGAGAGAGAGAGAGTCATTGTCACTGGTTGAGTCGCATGAAGCGAGAGTGTGAACGAAGCAGAATTCATGTGTGAACATCCCCCCCCATCAGTGAAATGAGGTGTGAGGATGTAGAGCAGGCTGTCGGCCTGGGTAGAATATGCAAGCCTTCATTACACAAGGTCTGACTGATTGGGGGAAACCACCCAGAATAACGCTCCAAATCCTATACATGTACTGAACAAAAATATAAACACAACATGTAAAGTGTTGGTCCCATGTTTCAGGAGCTACAAGAAAAAGGCCACTCTAAAATCTGCAGTTTTGTCACACCACACAACGCCGCAGCGGTCTCAAGTTTTGAGGGAGCCTGCAATTGCCAGAGAATTTTAAGTTCATTTCTCTACCATAAGCTGCCTCCCACATCGTTTTAGAGAATTTGGCAGTACGTTCAAGCGTCCCCACGCCAGCCCAGGACCTCCACATCAATCAATCAATTTTATTTTATATAGCCCTTCGTACATCAGATAATATCTCGAAGTGCTGTACAGAAACCCAGCCTAAAACCCCAAACAGCTAGAATGCAGGTGTAGAAGCACATCCGGCTTCTTCACCTGCGGGATCGTCTGAGATCAGACACCCGGACAGCTGATGAACTTGTAGGTTTGCACAAACTGTCAGAAACCATCTCAGGGAAGCTACTCTACCTGCTCGTCGTCCTCACCAGGATCTTGACCTTACTACATTTCAAATCAAATCGAATTGTATTAGTCACATGCGCCGAATACAACAGCGGTAGACCTTACAGTGAAATGCTTATTTTCGAGCCGCTAACCAACAATGCAGTTAAAAAATATATACAAAAATCAAAAAATACAGATAAGAATAAGAAATAAAAGTAACAAGTAATTAAAGAGCAGCAGTAAAATAACAATAGCAAGACTATATACAGCGGGGTGTCGGTACAGAGTCAATGTACGGGGGCACTGGTTAGTTGAGGGAATATGTACATGTGGGTAGAGTTATTAAAGTGACTATGCATAGATGATAACAACAGAGAGTAGCAGCGGTGTAAAAGAGGGGGGGGGGGGGCAATGCAAATAATCTGGGTAGCCATTTGATTAGGTGTTCAGGAGTCTTATGGCTTGGGGGTAGAAGCTGTTTAAGAAGCCTCTTGGACATAGACTTGATGCTCCAGTACCGCTTGCCGTGCGGTAGCAGAGAGAACATTCTATTACTAGGGTGGCTGGAGTCTTTGACAATTTGTAGGGCCTTCCTCTGACACCGCCTGGTATAGAGGTCCTGGATGGCAGGGAGCTTGGCCCCAGTGATGTACTGGGCCGTTCGCACTACCCTCTGTAGTGCCTTGCGGTCGGAGGCCGAGCAGTTGCCATACCAGGCAGTGATGCAACCAGTCAGGATGTTCTCGATGGTGCAGCTATAGAACCTTTTTAGGATCTGAGGACCCATGCCAAATCTTTTCAGTCTCCTGAGGGGGAATGTTGTGCCCTCTTCATGACTGTCTTGGTGTGCTTGGACCATGTTAGTTTGTTGGTGATGTGGACACCAAGAAACTTGAAGCTCTCAAGCTGCTCCACTGCAGCCCCATCGATGAGAATGGGGGTGTGCTCGGTCCTCTTGTTCCTGTAGTCCACAATCATCTCCTTTGTCTTGATCACGTTGAGGGAGAGGTTGTTGTCCTGGCACCACACGGCCCGGTCTCTGACCTCCTCCCTATAGGCTGTCTTGTTGTTGTCGGTGATCAGGCCTACCACTGTTGTGTCTTTGGCAAACTTAATGATGGTGTTGGAGTCGTGCCTGGCCGTGCAGTTATGAGTGAACAGGGAGTACAGGAGGGGGCTGATCCCGCACCCCTTAGGGGCCCCTGTGTTGAAGATCAGCGTGACGGATGTGTTGTTACCTACCCTCGCCACCTGGGGGTGGCCCGTCAGGAAGTCCAGGATCCAGTTGCAGAGGGAGATGTTTAGTCCCACGGTCCTTAGCTTAGTGATGAGCTTTGAGGGCACTATGGTGTTGAATGCTGATCTGTAGTCAGTGAATAGCATTCTCACATAGGTGTTCCTTTTGTCCAGGTGGGAAAGGGCAGTGTGGAGTGCAATAGAGATTGCATCATCTGTGGATCTGTTAGGGCGGTACGCAAATTGGAATGGGTCTAGTGTTTCTGGGATAATGATGCTGATGTGAGCCATGACCAACCTTTCAAAGCACTTCATGGCTACAGACGTAAGTGCTCTGTGTATTCAAATTGCCATCGATACAATGCAATTGTGTTCGTTGTCCGTAGCTTTTGCTGCCCATACCATAACCCCACCGCGACCATGAAGCACTCTGTTCACAACGTTAACATCAGCAAATGTGTGCCAGTGGTCATCGAACGGGAGCATCCGGCGTCCTAATTGATTTCAGTGGGTAAATGTTCCCGTTCGATGACCACTGGCACGCTGGGGAAGTGTGCTCTTCATGAATGAATCCCGTACCAGGCAGATGGCGGACAGAGTGTATGTGGTTGTGTGGGCAAGCGGTTTGCTGATGTCAACGTTGTGAACAGAGTACTTCGTGGTGGCGGTGGGGTTATGGTATGGGCAGCAAAAGCTACGGACAACGAACACAATTGCATTTTATCGATGGCAATTTGAATGCACAGAGATACCATGACGAGATCCTGAGGCCCAATGTCATGCCATCACTTCATGTTTCAGCATGATAATGCACGGCCCCATGTTTCAAGGATCTGTACACAATTCCTTTAAGCTGGAAATGCCCCATTTCTTCCATGGCCTGCATGCTTACCAGGCATGTCACCCATTGAGCATGTTTGGGATGCTCTGGATCGACATGTACAACACCATGTTCCAGTTCCCGCCAATATCCAGCAACTTCACACAGCCATTGAAGAGGAGTGGAACAACATTCCATAGGCCATAATCAACAGCCTGATCAACTTGTGCTGCACGAGGCAAATGGTGGTCACACCAGATACTGACTGGTTTCCTGATCCACACCCCTATCTGTGACCAACAGATGTATATCTGTATTCCCAGTCATGTGAAATCCATAGATTAGGGCCTAATTTATTTATTTCAATTGACTGATTTCCTTATATGAACTGTAACTCAGGAAAATCTTTGAAATTGTTGCGTTTATATTTTTGTTCATTGTAATATACACTGCTCAAAAAAATAAAGGGAACACTTAAACAGCACAATGTAACTCCAAGTCAATCACACTTCTGTGAAATCAAACTGTCCACTTAGGAAGCAACACTGATTGACAATAAATTTCACATGCTGTTGTGCAAATGGAATAGACAAAAGGTGGAAATTATAGGCATTTAGCAAGACACCCCCAAAAAAGGAGTGATTCTGCAGGTGGTGACCACAGACCACTTCTCAGTTCCTATGCTTCCTGGCTGATGTTTTGGTCACTTTTGAATGCTGGCGGTGCTCTCACTCTAGTGGTAGCATGAGACGGAGTCTACAACCCACACAAGTGGCTCAGGTAGTGCAGTTCATCCAGGATGGCACATCAATGCGAGCTGTGGCAAAAAGGTTTGCTGTGTCTGTCAGCGTAGTGTCCAGAGCATGGAGGCGCTACCAGGAGACAGGCCAGTACATCAGGAGACGTGGAGGAGGCCGTAGGAGGGCAACAACCCAGCAACAGGACCGCTACCTCCGCCTTTGTGCAAGGAGGTGCACTGCCAGAGCCCTGCAAAATGACCTCCAGCAGGCCACAAATGTGCATGTGTCAGCATATGGTCTCACAAGGGGTCTGAGGATCTCATCTCGGTACCTATTGGCAGTCAGGCTACCTCTGGCGAGCACATGGAGGGCTGTGCGGCCCCACAAAGAAATGCCACCCCACACCATGACTGACCCATCGCCAAACCGGTCATGCTGGAGGATGTTGCAGGCAGCAGAACGTTCTCCACGGCGTCTCCAGACTCTGTCACGTCTGTCACATGTGCTCATGTGCTCAGTGTGAACCTGCTTTCATCTGTGAAGAGCACAGGGCGCCAGTGGCGAATTTGCCAATCTTGGTGTTCTCTGGCAAATGCCAAACGTCCTGCACGGTGTTGGGCTGTAAGCACAACCCCCACCTGTGGACGTCGGGCCCTCATACCACCCTCATGGAGTCTGTTTCTGACCGTTTGAGCAGACACATGCACATTTGTGGCCTGCTGGAGGTCATTTTGCAGGGCGCTGGCAGTGCACCTCCTTGCACAAAGGCGGAGGTAGCGGTCCTGCTGCTGGGTTGTTGCCCTCCTACGGCCTCCTCCACGTCTCCTGATGTACTAGCCTGTCTCCTGGTAGCGCCTCCATGCTCTGGACACTACGCTGACAGACACAGCAAACCTTTTTGCCACAACTCGCATTGATGTGCCATCCTGGATGAACTGCACTACCTGAGCCACTTGTGTGGGTTGTAGACTCCGTCTCATGCTACCACTAGAGTGAGAGCACCGCCAGCATTCAAAAGTGACCAAAACATCAGCCAGGAAGCATAGGAACTGAGAAGTGGTCTGTGGTCACCACCTGCAGAATCATTCCTTTTTTGGGGGTGTCTTGCTAATTGCCTATAATTTCCACCTTTTGTCTATTCCATTTGCACAACAGCATGTGAAATTTATTGTCAATCAGTGTTGCTTCCTAAGTGGACAGTTTGATTTCACAGAAGTGTGATTGACTTGTAGTTACATTGTGTTGTTTAAGTGTTCCCTTTATTTTTTTGAGCAGTGTATATACCCCCAGAGGTATTGGACATGTTACATCAGACAGAAAACTCACCACATCAGGAATGGACCGCTCTCACTAGGAACAGGGGGAGAGGAGGAGAGGAAGAGGAGAGGAGAAGGAGAGGAAGAGGGGGATGAAGATGTTCTTTTAAAATTCATTTATTTCCGTTCCCCCGTAGGCAGATGTTTAAGAGTTCACACAAACACACACACACACACACACACACACACACACACACACACACACACACACACTACAAGCACAGAACATTCCCAGTCTTTGGTATAAGGAGAATGGTTTAATAGAGTATAGGGAGTCACATAAGTACTGGGAGTATATAGGATGTAGGTAAAAGTAAGCATGATGTATTGTAATACGAAGAGAGAAAAAGTGAATACGCATCAACAGTAAGTGTCTAATGTGAAGATTGCATGTTAGCTGATAATACTTTAGAATTGCATACTGGAGGATATATTTCATTTCCTACAGTAAAGCTTCTGTTTTAACAGAAGGAGACTAATATGAATCTATGGTGAATCCCTGCAGCCTCAATTTCCCCCAATTTTACTTACCTAACAATTATAGTTGTATAATATATTACCTCTTTGAGAACACTACGATTGGCAAGTCCAAGTCAGAATAATGACTACTAAAAGTAATACTAGTAAGTACAGCCCAGTACAATAGTCTACATTACATTGCAGAACACAAGTGCTATGCTATGCTTTCAACCATCTAAAAGCACACCAAAGTTCAAATGGGAATACAATGTCGGATGTTTTGTTTATTTAAGGACGTATTTTCCACGTAGGTTCCACGTCACAATTACGTTGCAACAACGTCGATTTAACGAGTTTGTGCCCAGTGCTGCACCATATTACTGTAAACAGCATTCAGACCTGGTAATGGCATCAGGGTATTACTACTGCTATGCCCTCCAGCAAAACTTTTTACCTCAGCTGCTCCACAAAACACCCAGGTGTATAAACGCGCTCTCTCGTCTCTCCTCTCTTTCACTCTCTTCTACCACTTTCTGACAGGTTCACTTTACGGCCTGATTGGAGGAGCCACCCAGAGGAACACTCCAAATCACTCACAGACACATTCTCACGCACACTCAAGCATACACACACACACACACACGCAGCTCTCCTAAGTTACCCCCAAAAGTATCGGACATGTTACATCACAGGGAAAACTTCAAGCATAGATTTTCTGTTTTGTAAATCCTTGGAGAGAAAGATAGAGCGTGTAAGACTTAGAAGAGAGATCGAGCAGAAGAGAGAAAGAGTGTCATGTAGATATATATTTTCCAAATCGATTAATGTCTGAGTAAATGTCCAATTAATCTGCTTTATGGTATCAGTGTGAGCTTAGCAGGATGAAATATGCATGAGTGATCCATCAGACGGCCCTGCGTTTAAATATTCCTTTCATCCCATGCCCTGAGGAAATGTGTCAGATTGGACCGGAGTGTGTGTGTGTGTGTGTTGCATAGACTCCCAGACCTTTAGAAGGAGCTCTCTCTGGGAGATGAGCACTGATGGGAGTGGGCCCACAGCCCAGACAGAAACAAAACACACACACACACACACACGTATACACATACATGCACGCCCGTAGGCATGCACATATGTATGCCCACTCACACCTAAACACACACAAACAGTAACAGAAACACACTCATGTGAACACCCCATTAAAACACACATGCTCACCTAGAAACACATACCAGCACATTAAGAAAACCACTGAATATCCCCTAGGACCAGTCCTCAGGCTAGGTGATCAATCGGTTCTAATTGTGTCCAGAGCCAATAATGGGAGAGCATCCAGAGGCCGTGAGTGGGCTAAGTAATCATTGTGTTTAATTACCCCACACTTAGGGCTGGCTCTAGCCTTTTAGGGGCCCTAAGTGAGATTCGGGGGGGACCTGGCACTTAGTGTGTTTGCGCGCGTGTGTGCGTGTGTGTTCTGTGCTTACATCTCCACTGCCTCTCGTCTCACTGACGCTATATTCCCAGTGTTGTGTAAAAGAGTGGAGCACAACGATCCGTAGTCACATAATCACTGGTCCTTAGAATTCTACGAGCTGTTCTGAGATCAGTGTCTCCTAATGCTGTCTGTACACCAGGGAATATATATATTTTTTTTAAAGAATCACATTTTATTTATCACACACACCGAATACAACTGGTGTAGACTTTACAGTGAAATGCTTGCTTTAACCAATGATGCATAGTTTAAATCACAATGATAAAACATTTAATAGTAACTAACACAATAATAAGAATGGGGAGCTACAGTGCATTCGCAAAGTATTCAGACCCCTTGACTTTCTCCACATGTTGTTACCTTACAGCCTTATTCTAAAATGGATTAAATAAATACAATTCCCCATCAATCTACACACAATACCCCATATTGACAAAGTGAAAACAGGTTTTTAGAAATGTTTGCACATTTATTAATAAATATGAATAAATATTAAAAACAGATTTCATTGCTTGTTCTCATCCTTGCGTCTGGGAAATAACACCAGAGGCAGATGACCACAGGATAAACCCAAAGTGGCTTCTGGAGCCCCCCAACCTATATGGGAAGTGTTTGAACCAGCTAGGACTGAGCAATCTTGGCATCAGCTATATAAGGAACAGCATGGTCTGTAAAGGCTAGGCTGCTGGTCTTAATTATTGCAATAATTAATCGATATTGAATAAAGATGATTGTTTGAAGAAATGACAAAGTCTCACTCAGTATGAATTTCCAGGACACTGCCCAATACTGGGCTTGAACCAGTGATCACCTGCTTCACAACACACTTGACCACCCTCCTTGACAACGTTGTGCCATCCAAGAGGTACCAATTGGTTCCAGCCACAACTCCGCTGTAACCGGGGGTTCAGCATGCCGATAACAGCAGCTTCCACCACTGTCCAAACGCCCCGTACTGGGCTCGAACCAGTAACTTTTAGCTTCACAACACACTTGATCGCCCTCCTTGACAACGTGCAAACCGATTGAGCCTTACAAACAATATCTTTCGCGATGGCTCCGTCTGCGACATTTCAAGATAGCTGTGGCGTGAGCTCGCGGTACATTCTTAACTCCGTTAAACGTGCCGTACTGTATTTCACATGACAACTGGATAGGACCGAATGCACTAATTCACTACACACTGGTAGATTACAGTCGGTGGCAGTGTCTGGAAATGAATGGAATCCATTATTTGGTGTGATGTTGTTCACGTCCTTATCTGGTCCTGCGTGCGGTTCTATAACGATTCTATTCTCTGTGTCCACAGGTCTACTCGGCTCTAGGTTCGCTTGGAAATAAACAGGCCTGCTGTTGGAAATAGAACGACAAGCTTTCATGGTTTAATTTCCATGGAATTGGGCTGAGCGAGAGAGCTGGAATGAGATGGGAATTCCAGAAACCCTGCTCATTGCTTCCCTTTAGGAATTCAGTATCCGGCGTTTGCCCCTCATCAGGAGTAATTCATTCAGGCTCTGGCTTCTCTGGCCTCGGTCTCTACGAGGTAGAGATCATTACAATCGCTTAGCCAGGAGCATCAAATTAAGGCCGTGCTACCGTTTTCAAACACGCTGCCTCACGGAAATGGACCCATCTCCTGAAATGACATTCAGGTAAAAATGTTGCATTTGAAATGAGGGGGACAATATCACGCGACAGTCCGTTTTTACAGACGATATTTGCAATTTTGAGTGACTTTTTCCCCTCGCCGAATGTCGCCTGAATGGCACATGAACCAAAATGCTGGCAGCTGTCCCAGAGCCGATTTGAATGAAAGATAATAACAACCCTTTTCTAATATCTCTCCCACACCTGCGGCCTGCATGGCGCTATAGACAATCCCAGCTGCCCCAGGCCGGACCACTGGATGGCAAACGGTTTTAATATCGGCCCGGGTCTGAGACGCCGGAAGGAAGGATGACATGAGAAGGATGAGCAGGAGGGGAGGGAGGGGTGGTTGTGAGGAAGGGAGGGAGGAGGGTGGGGTGATGAAATGACTGTGCGCGGGTAATCAACAGACGATTGGATGGGGTGAAGGTGCGGGTCGAGGTGGAGGACGGGTGAATGTCTTCAAAGGCCCCGGCCATAAACAAGAGCGGGACTTAAATATTCATAACCTGGGAATGGGTCGGCCTGTCCCTTTCATCTCCTCCAGGGAGAGACGGACAGAGATTAGGAAGCGAGAGATGGAGAGAGAGGGAAGAAAGTTTGGCGTTAACTTTGAATATAGGGTGATTTCAGGCTCAATTACAGAGCTGATGAAAGCCGCAGCTTTGTAACCTAGCTTCTTGCCCCCCTTTCTTTTTCGGTTTCTTTATCTCTCTGTTCCTTTCAAGACCGTCTTCGCTCTCACTTCTTCCTCTCGCTAGCTAGCTCGCTCTTAAACTCTTGCTCTCTGGTTTTCTTTTTCCCCCTCCAACCTCTGCTTCATCGCATTAACCTTTCTGTTTTCTCCGGTGTGCACCGAGTGGCCTCTTTCTCTGTCAAAGGAGGAAAGTAGTCACGGCGATCTCCTAGCTGTGTCAGTGTGTTACGGACAGCGATTGGCCACGAACTGGCCTAAAGGTAGAATGACGGCAGCAGTGTGGGGAACAATGGGACACTGTAGCTCTGTCTGGAGGAGGAGAGAAAGATGGATAGGAGGTCAGACCAGAGTGGATGTGCATCATTGGGACAGAATGGTCCTGGGGTATTTATGCCATTGACGACCCATACAGTTCATTTCATCACAAACCAAATCCTCACTAAAGACGTATTCATGACACCTGCAACAAACTGACTCACAGAGACTTGTTCTTGGTTTAGATGGACCTGCGTGTACATTCATTACAACACCCACGACTCACACGTTCCAAGACGAAAGATATAATAATTGCGGAAGATTGATGAGGCTGTTAATAGAACTGCTAAAGCCACAGTCTGACATTTAGATGACACTTCAGTGGAGGTTTGAATGCCAACGTTTCTTTGTTCTCTCCAAGGGCCTGTCTGTCTTGATCCTGTCTCTGCTGAGTGTGAGAGGAGTTGTAGGGATGTCAGGGGGTAGACTGGACCGCGGATGAAGACTCAATCCCTCGAATCAGAGATCACTCAGTGGGAACAGCCAACGTGGAGACAGAGGATAAGCCAGAGATTGGTACCAGAGACCAAAAGCTTACATCATACCGTATGGGAGGCGGTATTAGTTCTACCAAGTACTCCTCACCAGTCCTTATACAGAATAATGAATATACAACCAGTAGCTATTTGATGTCTACAGTACCATCGTCTTTATACCATTATGGTGTGTTCTGGCCTTCATTGCGTCATCCCGTGTGTCTCCGATTGATTGATGTGTGTGTTTTATTAAGTCATGCTCCTTTACAGCGATCTGATCTTGACTCCGGGTTCTCCGTCATTATCACATCACATCTGTGTCATAGGGGTATTACATCTCTCTCTGCGCTGCATGACAGTTGGAGCGCTTGTCACTGTAGACCCGACTCCCGAGCTATAGTATCTTCTGCCGTCATCGACAGATGGGAGAGGGCGAGACTTGACGATTAGATACAGAGGGCGAGACTTGACGATTTAACATCTAAGAGTTAAGGGTTAGGAGCCCTTAGGTCAGAAATCCAGAATCCATTTTTTTTTATTTGAGCCTTTGTTTAACTAGGCAAGTCAGTTGAGAACAAATTCTTATTCACAATGACGGCCTACCGGGGAACAGTGGGTTAACTGCCTTGTTCAGGGGCAGAACGACAGATTTGACTTTGCCAGCTCAGGGATTCGATCCATCAACCTTCCGGTTACTGATTCAACGCTCAAACCACTGGGCTACATTACCTGCCGCCCCAAGTCTCAGGACTTGCAAGTGTCTTGCCCTCCTTATCCAGAGAGGGGAGTGGGAGGAGCGGGATTTTCCATCTGTTTAATCCCCAACTCACACTATCACACAGATGAGAGGATTGACTGACACAATCTACCTAATGACTCGTCTATCGCTGTCAGTTACGTAAATATGATTGGTCTAGGGCAGGCTGGGATTAGTGACATCACAGCGGGGTGTCTTACCTCATACCTTCATCCTGTCTGACCTACCACAATGGCTTAGGGTGCATCACGTAGTGCTGATTACAGGGCACACAGTAGGCTAACACTTATGGTATGTACTATTCTATACTACCTGAACGTTCAGTACTTCTACACTCAGTAGGGTATTCCATGCCATTGGAAATGAGGAGGAGAAGCAGCATGTTCTGTAGGAGGGAGCCACACTTAGCTACATGTCACTCAGGAGCCAGAGCCACATGGCGATGGTGGCCTATTGGTGTTCTGAAGCTGAGTATGCCGCAACTGTGGGGGGATTCAACTGGAGGAGGAGGGGCTATGGATTTAGGCCAGGGCTGCTGTGGTGCATAATAAATGATGATTTTTGTGCCTACACAGCCTCATGGCCCCTGGCTTTAAGAACACGCCTGGGAGCTGGCCTTCAGAGTCGCAGCAGAACAAACAGACAAATGAACAGGAAGTGGAAAGAAATGGTTTGAAACGAAAGGGTGAAAGGATGAGACCGCAAGTTAGGAAATGAGGGAGAGAGGGTTCTTTTTGCAGACTGCATTAAAATAAACCTATTTCCCTGTTCTGGGTATTGAGGACATTGGATCCATTGAGTTAGGGGAAAGAAAAAGTATGTGTGTGCAAAGATATTTCTTAGTGGGATTAAGGTATTTCCTCAGTTTCGCTAAATACATCTACCTCACCGGCTCCTCTTGCAGTGTCTCTCTGGTTCTCTGTCTGTCATTCTCTTTAGAAGAGTTTGGGAGTAAGTGAGAAAGTAGGGATTCCCCTTACTGTTCTGTATTTGTGTTAGAGTAGTTTTGGAGCCACCTCGCTCTCTGTATCCCTCCGCCCTCTCTGTCTATAGACGAAATTTGGGGGAAATCCTAGGGGGATGCTCTTTGTTTCAGGGTTTGTAATGATTATGCTCTGACGAAGGCTGAGAGGGCTTTTGGCTTGATTGTTTCCTTCTCTGCGACACCTAAACTGGATGTCTTATTTTTCCATATGGTGCACACACAGACACACATATTTAGTGTTTCTGACTCATTTCAATATTACATGAGGAAAATAGCAACCCAATCCCATTTTATGAGGAACAGGGCTGCTCAATTCCCAATGCAGAAAATAAGGCTGGCTAGAATGTTCACATTTCTTTATTTCAGCTGTGTCAATTCATAGAGGGCTGAATTATTCCACCGTCATTTAATTAATACACTGTACATTTCTCCAGGCAAGCTGAGATATCACTGTCTTACTCAAATTCTATCAAGGAATGAGCATGACATTACAAAAGTTGAAACACTGCAACCGTTATCTTATCAAAAACCTTAAGGCTCTGGATGTTCTCTTTCTTGTAGGGCAACAATGGCATTGTCTTCACAACACTGAGCATGCATGACTCATGGTATCTTCTCATATAGCCTGGTAGGCCACATCTGCGCGTTAGCAAGCGAAGTAGCCTTCTCAGCTCATGGCTATGGGTTATGTGCCTGACGGACAACTCTGGCGGACATGATTCAATGGGAGGGTGTTGAAATATAAATACCCAGCTGTCACAGAATTTATTCCACCCCAATTTCAAAACAGCACTCAACACTATGTTTGGCATCCCTCCTTGGGTTGTGCCGTGGCGGAGATCTTTGTGGGCTATATTCGGCCTTGTCTCAGGATGGTAAGTTGGTGGTTGAAGATATCCATCTAGTGGTGTGGGGGCTGTGCTTTGGCAAAGTGGGTGGGGTTATATCCTGCCTGTTTGGCCCTGGGTATCATCGGATGGGGCCACAGTGTCTCCTGACCCCTCCTGTCTCAGCCTCCAGTATTTATGCTGCAGTAGTTTATGTGTCGGGGGGCTAGGGTCAGTCTGTTAAATCTGGAGTACTTCTGTCTTATCCGGTGTCCTGTGTGAATTTAAGTATGCTCTCTCTTATTCTCTCTTTCTTTCTCTCTCTCGGAGAACCTGAGCCCTAGGACCATGCCTCAGGACGACCTGGCATGATGACTCCTTGCTGTCCCCAGTCCACCTGTCCGTGCTGCTGCTCCAGTTTCAACTGTTCTGCCTGCGGCTATGGAACCCTGACCTGTTCACCGGACGTGCTACCTGTCCCAGACCTGCTATTTTCAACTCTCTAGAGACAGCAGGAGCGGTAGAGATACTCTCAATGATCGGCTATGAAAATCCAACTGACATTTACTCCTGAGGTTCTGAGTTGCTGCACCCGCGACAACTACTGTGATTATTATTATTTGACCATAATGGTCATTTATGAACATTTGAACATCTTACATTTACATACATTTAAGTCATTTAGCAGACGCTCTTATCCAGAGCATGCCATGTTCTGTTATAATCTCCACCCGGCACAGCCAGAAGAGGACTGGCCACCCCTCATAGCCTGGTTCCTCTCTAGGTTTCTTCCTAGGTTTAGGCCTTTCTAGGGAGTTTTTCCTAGCCACCGTTCTTCTACACCTGCATTGCTTGCTGTTTGTGGTTTTAGGCTGGGTTTCTGTACAGCACTTTGAGATATCAGCTGATGTAAGAAGGGCTATATTAATACATTTGATTTGGTTATTTATTTATTTAGGAGGGTAAAGGTGGGGGGTACAAAGGGAAAGAGGGGGGCAGTTGTGGCGTGGATGGTCTAAGTGCATCTTCTTGGCCCTCTGGTGTTGACTTTGAGTTATACAGTGTATGCATCCACTCCTGCTAATTAGCGCGCCACACCCTCCAGCACACACTCTGCTCTGCTCTCTTGGATGTGACCCAGTGACAAGGCAGAATTCAGCGTGGGAGAAAATCACTGCGGCAACAACGACACAAACATACATAGATGGAACTTACCTTTATCTCCCAGCAGCCTCTTCTCCATGAATTCCGGGGTATAAAAAAAAAAACAGCCAGCCATATCTGGAAAAAGTCGATTACTCTGGAGGAGAGAGACCGAGAATGGGTGGGTGTGAATTGGCTCTGATAACTACTGCTGTGTGAAGCGTGGAGGCACTCATGTAAATGTATTCCTTGTTTATTTTATGCCAAAGTCTTGTGAAATACAAATGAGGACGTTACTGTGCTGTTCCTCTCACTGAAACGCTCTGGCACAAAAGCCGATTCGGGAAATAAAGGATCTATTTCCCACATTCACAACCTCCCTTCTCTTCCATTTTCAGCCCCTTGTGTCCCCTGTGCATTAATCTGTGATTCTAAAGATGTGATTTTATGATGCCTTCCTTGAAATATTCATGGGCAGGCAGGCAGCGCGTCCTGCTGGGCCTGATCACCAGGTAGGATGAATATCATTACCATGGTTTCACACATGAGCAGCGCCATCATGGCTATTTAATGCCGGCCGCCCCTTTTCCTCCATCAAGTGCCTCCTTTCTCAACACCACCCCAACATTTTATTTATCAATCACATTTTTGGCACCAAGGCACTTTTGGCTTTACAACACCGCTGCAGCAGATTGAAATGGGGGGGGGGGGGGGGGTTAATGTCTGTATATTTCAGCTTCCCATCCTGTTCCATCCTGATGCTAGCACATTTCTCTATTTCAATGGGATTTCGATGGTATCCAAGTGAGCCCCTGTCTTTCTGTGAGCTTTGAGCCCCTCCTTGCAACTCTATGTTCATGGACATTGCTATTGATGACACTGCTGCACCACAGGGGCTGAGTTAAAGCAGTTGCATTAATGCGATGTGTCGCCACGGTTCCCCTCAGGGATTTCCCATAATGATGCAAAGTTATTCGCCGGTCCCAATGTCACCTGTCATTCACCTGATCACTCAGGAGGACGTCGCTACAGGTCGGCACAGAGGCCATAATCATCCAGTAGAACAACCAACACCGCGCCAAAAGGATTCCTCATCATTTCAAAAGGGGCCTCTTCTGTTTCTTTCCAGCCACTAGAGATTTTGAGAACATACTGTGAAATGGCGGAGAGTTCAGTATCGAGATAAAATAGAACAGAATAGCTTTCTCAGGGGGTTTTCTGTTCATTATAAACTGCTGCTCCTTTGTTTCCCCCTCTAAGGAGGCTTCATGAATTATGTAGAATTGGTCAAAATAATCTAATAAGGATAGTGTGTGCTGCACATTTTTTTTAAATTAAGAAATCAATCATTAAAGACGAATGAGGGGGGATGCCAGGGATTTTTCTGCCATTGAAATCCTTGGGCGGGCCACCTAAGTATTTTCTTCGGCCCACCAAGTCCAAACAGTTTAAAAAAATGATTGTTAAAGGTGAACTGCACTTACCGATTCCGCATGTGTTTCTTCCAGTGCTCATTAAGAAAATCAGCGGCCATTACTGAAGCCCAAACGAGAGGTGTCTTTGGGGTGTGGTATACTGTGGGTGTTTCTTGGGTGTGTCTTTGCCATTCAATCACAACAAACAAACAAGGGCAGTAGTGAGGAACTTAGTGACAGCGAGGTAAACTAATCTAGCTTGGCTATGGAGAGAAGTTTTGAAGTTGAGGACTTCTCCCCTCCTGACTGATTCGCCATCTCAAGATGATCTGCTAATTCAGTTCAATGTGTAGGCTACAGACTGTGCTGACTTTGTGTTTAGCCAACCTGACGGCAGCTAGCTAGCATAGCTTGGGGTTAGCTACAGCTGGCTAGCCTATTTCTCTGTCAAGTCACAGTTATGACAAGATAGCAAGAAGCACCAGTGTCTGGAATGTGTTTTATGGGACACCCATTCTACAACACGTTGCTACGAAAGTAGCTTACAACTTGAAGTTTTATCAGGTCATGTGAGGCATATTACCGTGGAAACGATATCAACTGCGAGTTGAATTCCCGTCTTCAGTCAGCGCAGCTGTCAACACAATATTATATAACTGGCTAGTTGTGTCTCGTTTCTGCTTATGTCAGCTGTTAGATCTAGAGGTGGACATTGCACAAACATGGCCAGCCTGAATGTAGATACATTTATCAACTAAACGTTGGGTGTGTTTGTGTCACAAAGACAATCTATTTCTAATCTATTTTTATGGTCCATTCTAAGGATGTTTGTCTAACCACACACTGACACGCACAGCACTCTGGGTGAGGTTTTGTCTTAAAGTCTCCAGTGGGTGATGAAGTCCCTTCCATCTACTGTATGTAACGTATTGCAGGTTATGGACAGGTGCAATCGGGTGGGGTGGAGGGGTGGGGTGGAGGGGTGGAGTGCACGACGCTCCATTCTGGATATGAGAGAGTTTTCCTCAAAATGCAAGTAAAACTAAGTGCATGCTCTTCAACTGATTGCTGCCCGCACCCTCCCGCCCGACTAGCATCACTACTCTGGACGGTTCTGACCTAGAATATGTGGACAACTACAAATACCTAGGTGTCTGGCTAAACTGTAAACTCTCCTTCCAGACTCACATTAAACATCTCCAATCCAAAATGTCATCTAGAATCGGCTTCCTATTTCGCAACAAAGCCTCCTTCACTCATGCTGCCAAACATACCCCCGTAAAACTGACTATCCTACCGATCCTTGACTTCGGCGATGTCATTTACAAAATAGCCTCCAACACTCTACTCAGCAAATTGGATGTAGACTATCACAGTGCCATCCGTTTTGTCACCAAAGCCCCATATACTACCCACCACTGCGACCTGTATGCTCTCGTTGGCTGGCCCTCATTAGATATTCGTCGCCAAACCCACTGGCTCCAGGTCATCTATAAGTCTATGCTAGGTAAAGCCCCACCTTATCTCAGCTCACTGGTCACCATATCAGCACCCACTCGCAGCACGCGCTCCAGCAGGTATATTTCACTGGTCATCCCCAAAGCCAACACTTACTTTGGCCGCCTTTCCTTCCAATTCTCAGCTGCCAATGACTGGAACGAATTGCAAAAATCACTGATGCTGGAGTCTTATATCTCCCTCTCTAACTTTAAGCATCAGCTTACCGATCACTGTACCTGTACACAGCCAATCGGTAAATAGCCCACACAACTACCTCATCCCCATATTGTTACTTATCCTCTTGCTCTTTTGCACCCCAGCATCTCTATTCTCTACTTGCACATCATCTGCACATCTGTCATTCCAGTGTTAATGCTAAATTGTTATTATTCCGCCTCCATGGCCAATTTATTGCCTTACCTCCCTACTCTTCTACATTTGCACACACTGTACATAGATGTTTCTATTGTGTTATTGACTGTACGTTTGTTTACGTGTTACTCTGTGTTGTTTTTGTCACACTGCTTTGCTTTATCTTGGCCAGGACGCAGTTGGAAATGAGAACTTGTTCTCAACTGGCCTACCTGGTGAAATAAAGGTGAAGTAGAAAAGAGAATAAATAAATAAAAACCCATGGGTCCAGAGTTCAATAAGTACAGGCAGATGTGAGATGCAGGACGATGGCACTCTTCTCGTACCATCCTGTAGCTACTGACCTGGCTTCCTCCAGGAAGAAGCGTCGACTCAATCAGTAGCCTACAGAGTAACATGAGAAGAATGCCAAGAATGCCAACTGGTGTAGATATTCTAAAAAAGGGTTTTTGATAACTTTCAAGTGTAATAGTTCCATGCAGAATAAACCATCCTTCACATAATACTGTAGAAGTAGTGTTTTGCTAATATAACAATGTACAAATATTACACTTGTCTTTCATCTTCTGTTGTCATTCACAGCCGGTACAGGTACTGTACTTATCAGCATTTTGTCTGGTGGTACATGTTAGTTGTCATCCCTTCGTACGGTGTCCCAAATAAGACAGTTCCCGGACATGTTTGAAGAATAAACAGGGTCCCCGACTACCTTTCAAGTCAATAATAACAAAAGACGAAAGGTAATAGATGTGTTTCGTATCATTTTAACACTGAGTGCAAGTTCTCTCCCAGTTCAAACATCTGCATCAACCTGTCTTTTAGTCAGGGGACTCCATGACAAACCATCTCTCCTGTCCTCCACCTGTAGAAAAACAAGGTAGAGTTGGTACACACAGCACTGACTACATCATCAATGGTTGTTACAGTAGGTGAAGTCCAGGACAGACAAGTGACAGTGTTTTGACCTATGACCAGACCAAATGTGACCAACCTGAAGTGGGACTGGTGCCTGGGCGCGTACTGACTCAGCTGTCTGCTTCCTCCTATGGTAGGGGGCTTCCCACGAAACTGCTGAACAACAAATCCACCAGTTTTTGTAAGTAGCCCGTGAATTAAATAAAATATCACTCAATAAATATATAGCAACAACAACAAAAAAACATCTGTAGTTTGGAAGTAATTATACTAATAGAGTGACTCTAAATACAACACAGATTCAGGCCAGTGACGCTGCATGACGCTGGTACTATGCAACTAGCTGTGTAACGATACATTGCTGAATGCTTGCTGACGCGTATTTGTAGCATGTTAGCTAAAAAGACTGGTACTCAGTCTAGACAAGTACCATCTTTCATTTATTTTTGCGCTAGAAAATACACAATAGACTTTCTCGAGAACAGGCGTGTTGTTTTAGCACAAGTAGCAGATGAAGCCCCCGAATGCTAGCTAGCTAGTGCTAATTAACCTAGCCCTTGATCACTAAAGATAGAATGCTGCCAGGGCCTGTTTTCGAGAGCAAGTGCTAAGACAAACAACATGCCTGTTCTCGTAAAAGTAGCTTGCTACCTAACATGCAAATCTGGGATATTTATCAATATTTTTGTCCTAGTTTAAATTAATTGGCTAGCTACCTGGCTTTAGCTACTAGGGATCTTCTTAGCTAGCCAGTTCGAGGGGAAACGTTAACGTAAACTCACCCCATTCCGTACAAATGTGCGCAACCGCGACATTCAAACGAGGCTACAAAGAAAACTAATGGGACTGTAGCAACTGTGTTGACTTCAACATTTGGGGTGTGAACTACGTTTCTATTCAAGCGTTGATCGACATGGTAATGGCTTTATAGTATTGGAGAAAAGTTGAAAAAACTGACCCTCCGTTACATCATGACGTGTCATGCCGTAACATACAGCGCGCGTAAAGCAAATATTTTGTCTTACAATCTCTCTCCACCTGGTGTAGCACTTCTCTCATTGTTTAAAAACAAGAAATGGACAGTGATGGGGGTAAGGGGGGATACCTAGTCAGTTTTTGCGTCATCACTGCAAGCATCATGACTCTCAAAGCAGCTGTTTACTTCTAAAGATCACGTTAGCACCGCACTAAAAACCCGATTCAAATTTGACACAAACCTTCAAATAGGGATGTAACGACACATTATATAAACTCTTTATGGTGTTTTATTTACATTTTAGAGGCGATAAGTTGGACAGATCGAGTGAAAAAAGTTTTCCCACACGATATCTGTCCTTCTCACTATCAGTTCCATGTCCTTCTCACACCCGCCATTTTTTTAAAGACCCGACGGAACTCATTGCCTTGTTGAATTATGCAGAAATGGGCAGCGTGGAACTCATGTCATTGATTTTGTTGGAAAGGTACCAGTGCTTTACAATGGTATTGACATTACAGTTGATCTAGAAGTATTACGTTTTTGGGGCACTAAAATAACGTCAATTGTACGGACCAAGGCGTACAATTGTACGGACCAAGGCGTACAAAAGTGAGTGAGTTTACGTTAACGATAGCAACATGGCTAAAGTTACATCCTATCAAACCTTCCCGTCAGGTCCAACGTTAGCTATGCAAATCTTCCTGTCTATGACATTATCTCACATTACACATTAGGGAGAGGCTATGTATTTTACTAGTTACATCACAGTATCATAGCTAGCTACTCACCACACACCAGATGTCATACGTATTGTAGCGACCCGCACAGACAGCGGTGTGTTATGTGGTAGGCTATTAGTGGGTTGTGTTGTACTTACCAGTGTTCGCGGGGTCCGACATGCCAATCAACCTGCTATCTGCCAAAGGATGCCTGGAATGTTCTGATGCCAGCCCGGAGTCGGAAAAGCCTGCATGGGTGGCTGAAATGACAGAACTCATTCGTGCTGTGTTGCTACAGGCGGCACGAAACACACGCCCTGGTACCTGGGTCTGCTGGGGTTATGGCCAGCCAGGCCATCTGCGCCGGGATTTCCCCATGTCCCCCAGAACTCAGGGAAATGGCTCGGGGTCCGCATAGACCGGGTAGTGCGGACCCCTGGCTTTCTATCCCAACCACCATCTTCTTCAGGAGGAGCCCACCGACACAGACAGGGAAGCAAGGCTCCATTTCCCCCAGAAGCAGATGAGGGCAAGCGAATGGAGCCTGTTGTTGTGGTGGGCCAGACCTGTGTTGGAGACTTTTGTCATGTCCCTGTCACTGTGGAGGGGGTGCCCTGCTCTGCCCTGGTGGACACTGGGTCCACAGTAACCCTGGTGAGGCCAGATATTGTGCCAGGTTGGACTCAGTGTGAGCCCACAACTGTGCAGCTCTGCACAGTCACAGGTGAGCTGGCACCCATGAAAGGGAAGGGAATAATGACTCTGACAATAGGGGGCAGGTCTGTGCGTCATCCTGTGTGGGTGGCGGCTGTGCAGGACCCTTGTATATTGGGGTTGGACTTTCTTAGGAGCACAGGCTGCCAGTTAGACCTAAATGGGGGCACACTGAGCTTCCAGGGAGGGCCGGCCGTCACCATGGCCCCCCCTAATGTCACATTGACTCAACCCAACAAACCCTTTACTACAACAGTTAAACAGCAGAGACTCATGGCTGCCCCCCCCTCCCCCACATCTCTGTGTGACTTTTCCCCAGCCCCCCTGTCACCTACGGCTGTGTGTTACATTCCCCCAGCTACCTCCACGACACAGCCCTCTGTGAGCCCGGGCCGCGCCCCCCCAGCCCAGCTACCCCAGATGGGAGAGGAGAGGACACTGTCTGCAGTGAGGGAGATATGGGGGAGGAACTGTGTTGGTCTTGACCCCGAGCAGCAGGAACGGTTGTGGCAGTTGCTTTTTGAATTCAGAGACAGCTTTGCGCTGAGTGAGGAAGAGGTGCGTCAGACTCATCTGGTGCAGCATGAGATCGACACAGGTGATGCTTGACCCATCAAGATGCGTCCCCGCCGTATCCCGCTGGCACGCCAGGAGGCGGCAGACAAGGCTGTGTTGGAGATGCAGCGGGCAGACTTCATCAATGAAAAACCTGAACCATGTTAAAATGTAAACACTCTATCACTTTTAAACGCCTGAATCAGAATATATTCCATTGATGAGATAGTCCACCTGGGTGTAGTCTTTCCTCCGGTAACTCTTATAGGCCTGTGTGAGGAAGAGAACAACTGTAACTAGGAAGAAAAGGCTGGGCGGCGTCAGTCGTCATGGTTCCCGAAGAAGGGGGGCAAGCTGAGGTTCTGTGCGGACTACAGGCGGCTGAATGAGGTAACCAGGAAGGACTCATGCCCCATACCACGTATTGATGAGTCGCTGGACCTAGTTAGGGGTCCTCCTGGTTCTCCTCACCAGACCTCCGCAGTGGCTACTGGCAGGTGCCCCTCTCCCCAGAGGCCAGAGCCAAAACTGTGTTCTCCACTAACAGAGGACACTGGCAGTTCAAGGTCCTGTGCTTCGGCCTGTGCAACGCTCCAGCTACTTTTGAGCATTTGATGGACAGGGTGCTGGATTGCATCCCCCGACAGCAGTGTCTGGTATACCTCGATGACATCCTGTCCCATGGCAGCTCCTTCCAGTCAGCCCTGGTGGCGCTACGGCGTGTGCTGGAGCGGGTGGCTGCCGCAGGTCTGAAGCTCCACCCCGAGAACTGCCGCTTCATGAGGAGAGAGGTGTTCTTCTTGGGCCACCGAGTGGGGAAGGAGGGGATCAGCACCATGGAGGACAAGGTGGGGGCTGTCCGAGACTGGCCCACCCCCACCGACCAGAATCAGCTGAAGAGCTTCCTGGGCCTGGCCTCGTACTACAGGAGGTTTGTACGGGGCTTCTCAAGCGTCGCTGCTCCACTGAACCTCCTGCTGCCGAAGGACAAGGCTTTCACTTGGACAGTGGAGTGTGACGAGGCCTTCAACACCCTCAAACGTGCACTGATCAAGGCCCCCGTGCTCGCCCCCCCTGACCTCACCTTGCCCTTTATCCTGGACACAGACGCGACCAATGTGGGCATGGGTGGGGTGCTGGCCCAGGTGGGGCCAGAGGGGGAGAGAGTGGTAGCGTACTTCAGCAAAACATTTGACAAACATGAGCGCCGCTACTGTGTCGCCCGGTGGGAGCTCTTGGCTGCTGTGGCTTCCGACAAATACGCAAGTACTACCTGGGTGGCCTGCCCTTTACTGTAAGGACTGACCACTCTGCTCTCCAGTGGCTCATGTCTTTCAGAGAGCCAGAGGGGCAGGTGGCACGCTGGTTGGAGGAGCTTCAGCCGTATGACTTCACAGTGGTGCACAGGGCAGGGGCACGCCACTCCAACGCCGACGTCATGTCCCGTCGGCCCTGTACTGCAGACGGCTGCCACCACTGTGAGTGGAGAGAGGGACGGGAGAGAGAGCTGTGTGCAGAGGAGGGGGTCTGTGCCACAGTGTGTCGGGCGAGCGGGCCTGTCTGCTGTGAGCTGCAGACTGTCGACGTGCCTGAATGGGGGCAGCAGCAGGGATGGGACACAGACCTACAGCCAGTGCTACAGTGGGTAGAGCCGCAGGTGAGGCTACCATGGAAGAGGTGACAGCGCTCTCACTCGTGACCAAAAGGTTCTGGTCAAAGTTTGAGCGACTGCGGCTGGCTGATGGTGTGCTACAGTGGGCATGGAAGGAGTCAGCTACGGGAAAGGTGGCAGGTGGTGGTCCCAAAAGCATTGCGGGAGGTTGTGCTCCAGAGTACTCATGAGGGGGTGGGGACTGGACACTTTGGGGTCACAAAAACACTGCGCCGCCTCCATCAGGGCTTTTACTGGGGGCAGCACAAGAGGGATGTGGAGGACTTTTGTCGCCGCTGTGACAACTGCACAGCGAGAAAAGGCCCCCCAGGCCGCTCTCATGCTTAGCTCCAACAGTTCCCAGTGGGGGGTCCCATGGAGAGGGTGGGAGTGGATGTAGTTGGGCCGTTCCCCAACACAGACAGTGGAAACCGCTGGGTGCTCACGGCCATGGACTATTTCACGAAATGGCCCGAGGCCTATGCTCTGCCTGACCAGGAGTCAGAGACCATCGTTGACGCCCAGACAGCGGGGATGTTCAGCAGGTTTGGAGCTGCGGAGTCCATCCACAGCGACCAAGACAGAAACTTTGAGTCCTGTGTGTTCGCCACCATGTGTGAGAGGCTGGGTATGCACAACACCCGCACTACTCCTCTCCGTCCTCAAAGTGATGGCCTTGTGGAGCGCTTCAACAAAACCCTTGGACAGCAGCTGGCCATCGTCTCTGCCAAACATCAGCGTGACTGGGACAAGCACCTGCCTATGGTCCTCATGGCATGCCGCTCCGCTGTCCAAGACTCCACCTCCTGCACACCTGCCCTCCTCATGCTGGGGAGAGAGATCCGCACCCCTGCGGAGATGCCGTTTGGACGGCCCCTGGATAGCCCTCATGTTCCCCCGTGGCCGGAGTATGCCCAGAGACTCCAGGACCGCCTGGAGACAGCACACACCTTCGCCAGAGAGCAGCTAGTGAATGCAGGTGTGAGGCAGAAAAGGAACTATGATGTGCACACCAGGGGAAGGCACTTTGTGGCTGGGGAGCTGGTCTGGGTCTACAGCCCCCTAACGAAAAAAGGCAGATGCCCCAAGTTGGACAGTCACTAGGTGGGACCCTGCAGCGTCCTGGAGAGGGTAGGGGATGTTGTTTACCGGGTGCAGCTTCCTCCCAGGGGGAGAAAGTTGGCACTGCACCGGGACAGGTTAGCCCCATACAGAGGGGCCTCTGCTCCCCAAACCCCAGGGACCCCCACAATTCCCCTCTCTGGCAATGACATTCTCCAGGCACCCACCCCCAGGTGCCGCAGTCAAGGCTCCAGACAGCCCACTCCCCCTGTCTCCCTCCCTGTGTCACTGCGTGGTTCCCCGGAGCCACGGACTGTATTCCCAATTCCCGCTTCCTTGTCCCCCATATCCCTTCCTTCATCCCCTGGGTCCCAGAGGGGCAGCCCCCTGCCACGGATGGAGTCCCCTGTTTCACATTCTGGACACTCCGCGACCACTGCAGCCATGCAGGCAAAGGAGACCTCCGGGTCGCTTCAGAGACTTTGTTTGTTCCCTCGGGGACGAGGGACTTTGTGGTGGGGGGGCTGTGTAGCGACCCGCACAGACAGCGGTGTGTTATGTGGTAGGCTATTAGTGGGTTGTGTTGTACTTACCAGTGTTCGTGGGGTCCGACATGCCAATCAACCTGCTATCTGCCAATCACGGGGATGCCTGGAATGTTCTGATGCCGGGCATCCTGGTGGTTGGCGGAGTTGCGTGGAGGGGGGTTGGGCAGGGGGATGGAGCATTGGAAGTTAAGACCAGGTTTAGCCATTGTTCTCTCTCTTACATCTGGGTTTCACAAGAGAAGGTCACGGTTGACTTGTGGGGTATCTTTCATTTATTTGGCGTGGCCTACGGCCAAACAGTAGCCTGTGTAAAGTTGGGTTAATAAACCGTCAATTTGTAAACTCAAATCCTATGTCTGGACAATTTTTCCTTATGATATAGTCAGGCCATAACAGTATGTAGTCCATTCCTTGCCAACTTGCGCAATATTGCTGAATGCATTAGAAGTTTGCACCAATTTTATGGAAGCCCATTTTCACTCCTATGCCGAGCAAGTGTGTGTGGGCAATTGGACATCATTGGCAAAAGTGGGCATGTAATAAACCCACACTCGTCTTGACGCACTCACTTCCAAATCAAATTTTGGACAAGACTGACTTCGTGATCAAAATTATCCTATTTACACGTTGTAGTCAATTTTGACACTAGAGAAAACAAAACAACTCCAAAAACAATGAATTTACCAGTATTGATTTTGTTACTATGTTTGAGCAAAATAACACAGCATTAGCCATAGCCATGGCAAAATTAATAGAATTTAAGGAAATTAGCTTTGAAACTGAAAAAATGTATCATAATCTCAGCTCCAGGACAGAATATGAAGATTCGCAGGAAATTACCTTTAAAGGTCCAATGCAGGTCCAATGTTTTAATTTATTTATCAAATTATTTCTGGGTAACAATTATTTCTGGTAACAGTAAAAAATACCTTACTGGGATTGTTATCAATTTAAATTGTCAAATATATGAAAATAGCTTCTTAGCAAAGAGCAATTTCTCAAGCAATAATTTTGCTAGGACTGTCTGGGAGTGGTCTGAGTGAGGGGCCTAAATGGACGAGCCTAATGCGAGGGCTATGTGTAGCCTAACGACTCACACTAAATTCTTCCACTGTTCCGTTGTTCAAAAAAAGCTATCAGCGATTTGATCGTCTCTAACCAATCAGAGTATCAAAGCCAATTAAACATTTTCAAACCGCCGCTTTACCCACGTGTGTTCTGGCTCTGACCTAACCCATCGGGTTCTGGTACAATCGGATGACCCCAAATGTGTTCGAATTCGGTGAAGAGTCTGGGAGGTACTCAGATCCAGACTCATTGTGGAGAAGAAACTTACGTCCGTGGGTGTGTCGTAGTGTTCGGATGGAGCAAGGAGTCTGGGTAGCCAGGCAAGGATATGTAACCTGAAAACGAGATGTTATTGACAGAGAGGTTTCAAACTCTCTTTGTTATTGGTCTATTAACCTCTCTAGGGTATGTGGGACGGTAGCGTCTCACCTCGTCAACAGCCAGTGAAACTGCAGGGCGCCAAATTCAAAACAACAGAAATCCAATAATTAAAATTCCTCAAACATACAAGTATTTTACACCATTTTAAAGATACACTTGTTGTAAATCCAGCCACAGTGTCCGATTTCAAAAAGGCTTTACGACGAAAGCACACCAAACGATTATGTTAGGTCAGAGCCAAGTCACAGAAAAACACAGCCATTTTTCCAGCCAAAGAGAGGAGTCACAGATAAAATTAATCACTAACCGTTGATGATCTTCATCAAAAGACACTCATAGGACTTTATGTTACACAATACATGTATGTTTTGTTCGGTAAAGTTCATATTTATATCCAGAAATCTCAGTTTTCATTGGCGCGTTATGTTCAGTAGTTCCAAAACATCCGGTGATTTTGCAGAGAGCCACATCAATTTACAGAAATACTCATAATAAACATTGCTAAAAGATACAACTGTTATGCATGGAATTTTAGATTGACTTCTCCTTAATGCAACCGCTGTGTCAGATTTTTTAAAAAAAATTACGGAAAAAGCACACCATGCAATAATCTGAGTACAGCGCTCAGAGACCAACACAACCCAAACAGATATCCGCCATGTTGTGTAGTCAACAGAAGTCCGAAATAGCATTATAAATATTCACTTACCTTTGATCTTCATCAGAATGCACTCCCAGGAATCCCAGTTCCACAATAAATGTTTGTTTTGTTTGATGAAGTCCATCATTTGTGTCCAAATACCTCCTTTTTGTTAGCGCGTTTAGCCCAGTAATCAAAATTCATGACGCGCAATCACTAGGTGCTGACGAAAAGTCTAAAAGTTCCGTTACAGTCCGTAGAAACATGTCAAACGATGTATAGAATCAATCTTTAGGATGTTTTTAACATAAATCTTCAATAATGTTCCAACCGGAGAATTCCTTTGTCTTCAGAAATGCAATGGAACGCAAGCTAACTCTCTCACGTGAACGCGCCTGGTCAGCTCGTAGCTCTCTGGCAGACCTTTGACTCATTCCCCTCTCATTCACAGTAGAAGCCTCAAACAAGGTTCTAAAGACTGTTGACATCTAGTAGAAGCCTTAGGAAGTGCAATATGACCCCATTTCCACTTTATCTTAGATAAGCAAAGAGTTGAAAAACTACAAACCTCAGATTTCCCACTTCCTGGTTGGATTTTTTCTTAGGTTTTTGCCTGCCATATGAGTTCTGTTATACTCACAGACATAATTCTAACAATTTTAGAAACTTCATAGTGTTTTCTATCCAAATCTACATGATATGCATATCCTAGCATCTGGGCCTGAGTAGCAGGCAGTTTACTCTGGGCACACTTTTCATCCGGACGTGAAAATACTGCTCCCTACCCTATCCTGGCGGCCTATTCAAACCGCATTTACACTAAAAGGGCATTATCATAATTTCACAATTTCACAGAATTATTTCTATACCTCATAGTATGGAAATACTGTATATAAACACACACACAACACGGGAAAATCAAGTTTTTGACTGCACTTGGCTCTTAAAACTTAAAACTTTTATCTCAGCTCCATGGTAGAATGTGTAGAATTGTAGGAAATTAGCTTCAAAACTGCAAACACTTCTCTCAGCTCCATAGAGAAATGTGTAGAATTGCAGAAAATTGGTTTAAAGTGCAAAACATTTCTCTCCACTGCCAAGATGGGGTACTCTAAAATGTTCTCTAAATTTCAGCCGCGCTGACGGGCCTTCCATGTCCCTGGCCACGCCACCTGCCAAGCCCCCCTGCCATGCCCACCACCTAAGTCCCTTTTTGATCCGGAAAGAAAACCCTGGATGTGTGTGGTGTGTGTGTGTGATGTCTGTGTGCTTGCATATGCATGCGTGTGCGTATGAGAAATGGGTGTTTGGTGTGTGTGAGTCCACATCCCCTGTCCCTCTGCCTTTTCAGAAGCTTTTCAGCCCGTTACCATACCACCATGACATTTCTGGATATTTTCAACCATTTCCAAGTCATGGTTTCAATTCAGAATTCTTGCTGCTCCAATCCCCCTGCCAGGGCGCCAGTTACAGAGGGCAACCAGTACCACAGATAAGACATAATAAATAGGCTTAGCAAGAAACTACTCAGTATTTTGAATTAGTATATAGAATTAGACATATGCTGTGTCAAAGATTACCACATAGGCTACCACCTCTGAACTGATGAGCTAACCTGCCAATGTTTGGCTCAAGAAGCCTACCTCTGGATTTCACTAGCTGTGTGAGTCATCGACAGCGCCTCTGTCCATTCTCTCCAACATGAGACTGGCAACGCCTCAATCTCTCTCCTTTACCAACGCAGTGGCAGCTAACACGCTGAGTCATCAGTCGATCAATAGGCAGAATACATTCCCCAGCCAGGATGCTCTGACACTGAAAGAAGGGTTGTGTATATAGCTACATCTAATGTGTGCTGCCGTCAACAATATGTGCAAACCTCTGAGGTGTGACTTTAAACTGTCATTAACTTCCTGTCCGAGAGCCACTACAGTACATGCCTGGCTACCATTCGGGTACCGAAAAGTAGTAATTTACAGACACGGTAGATAGGCTTGTTATAATGTTTGGGTGAAACACGGTCCTTCAGCCTTACCTCCTCTAACTACAACCGGCCGGCCAGGGGAATGCTAAGCAGCTTGATTTTTTTTTTAATTTATTTTTATTTAACCTTTATTTAACCAGGTAGGCAAATTGAGAACACGTTCTCATTTACAATTGCGACCTGGCCAAGATAAAGCAAAGCAGTTCGACACATACAACAACACATAGTTACACATGGAGTAAAAACAAACATATAGTCAATAATACAGTGAAAAAAATAAGTCTACAGTATATACAATGTGAGCAAGTGAGGTGAGATAAGGGGGGTGAAGGCAAACAGATATATGTATAAATAAATAAAAATATAAAAAGGCCATGGAGGCGAAGTGAGTACAACACAGCAAGTAAAATAAAAACTAAAAAAAACACTGGAATGGTTGGTTTGCAGTGGAAGAAAGTGCAAAGTAGAGACAGAAATAATGGGGTGCAAAGGAGCAAAATAAATTAATAAATAAATACAGTAGGTAAAGAGGTAGTTGTTTGGGCTAAATTGTAGATGGGTTATGTACAGGTGCAGTAATCTATGAGCTGCTCTGACAGCTGGTGCTTAAAGCTAGTGAGGGAGATAGGTGTTTCCAGTTTCAGAGATTTTTGTAGTTCGTTCCAGTCATTGGCAGCAGAGAACTGGAAGGAGAGGCGTCCAAAGGAAGAATTGGTTTTGGGGGTGACTAGAGAGATATACCTGCTGGAGCGCGTGCTACGGGTAGGTGCTGCTATGGTGACCAGCGAGCTGAGATAAGGGGGGACTTTACCTAGCAGGGTCTTGTAGATGACCTGGAACCAATGGGTTTGGCGACGAGTATGAAGCGAGGGCCAGCCAACGAGAGTGTACAGGTCGCAGTGGTGGGTAGTATATGGGGCTTTGGTGACAAAACGGATGGCACTGTGATAGACTGCATCCAATTTATTGAGTAGGGTTTTGGAGGCTATTTTGTAAATGACATCACCGAAGTCGAGGATTGGTAGGATGGTCAGTTTTACAAGGGTATGTTTGGCAGCATGAGTAAAGGATGCTTTGTTGCGGAATAGGAAGCCAATTCTAGATTTGACTTTGGATTGGAGATGTTTGATGTGGGTCTGGAAGGAGAGTTTACAGTCTAACCAGACACCTAGGTATTTGTAGTTGTCCACATATTCTAAGTCAGAGCCGTCCAAAGTAGTGATGTTGGACAGGCGGGCCGGAGCAGGCAGCGATCGGTTGAAGAGCATGCATTTGGTTTTACTTGTATTTAAGAGCAGTTGGAGGCCACGGAAGGAGAGTTGTATGGCATTGAAGCTCGCCTGGAGGGTTGTTAACACAGTGTCAAAAGAAGGGCCAGAAGTATACAGAATAGTGTCGTCTGCGTAGAGGTGGATCAGAGAATCACCAGCAGCAAGAGCGACATCATTGATGTAAACAGAGAAGAGAGTCGGTCCAAGAATTGAACCCTGTGGCACCCCCATAGAGACTGCCAGAGGCCCGGACAACAGACCCTCCGATTTGACACACTGAACTCTATCAGAGAAGTAGTTGGTGAACCAGGCGAGGCAATCATTAGAGAAACCAAGGCTGTCGAGTCTGCCAATGAGGATGTGGTGATTGACAGAGTCAAAAGCCTTGGCCAGGTCAATGAATACGGCTGCACAGTATTGTTTCCTATCGATGGCGGTTACGATATCGTTTATGACCTTGAGCGTGGCTGAGGTGCACCCATGACCAGCTCTGAAACCAGATTGCATAGCGGAGAAGGTGTGGTGTGATTCGAAATGGTCGGTAATCTGTTTGTTGACTTGGCTTTCGAAGACCTTAGAAAGGCAGGGTAGGATAGATATAGGTCTGTAGCAGTTAGGGTCAAGGGTGTCCCCCCCTTTGAAGAGGGGGATAACCGCAGCTGCTTTCCAATCTTTGGGTATCTCAGACGACACGAAAGAGAGGTTGAAGAGGCTAGTAATAGGGGTGGCAACAATTTCAGCAGATAGTTTTAGAAAGAAAGGGTCCAGATTATCTAGCCCGGCTGATTTGTAAGGGTCCAGATTTTGCAGCTCATTAAGAACATCAGCTGACTGTATTTGGGAGAAAGAGAAATGGGGAAGGCTTGGGCGAGTAGCAGAGGGGAGGGCAGTGCTGTTGTCCCGGGTAGGGGTAGCCAGGTGGAAAGCATGGCCAGCCGTAGAAAAATGCTTATTGAAATTCTCAATTATAGTGGATTTGTCGGTGGTGACAGTGTTTCCTATCTTCAGGGCGGTTGGAAGCTGGGAGGAGGTGTTCTTATTCTCCATGGACTTTACGGTGTCCCAGAACTTTTTTGAATTTGTGTTGCAGGAAGCAAATTTCTGCTTGAAAAAGCTAGCCTTGGCTGTTCTAACTGCCTGTGTATATTGGTTTCTGGCTTCCCTGAAAAGTTGCATATCACGGGGGCTGTTCGATGCTAATGCAGAACGCCATAGGATGTTTTTCTGTTGGTTAAGGGCAGTCAGGTCAGGAGAGAACCAAGGGCTATATCTGTTCCTGGTTCTACATTTCTTGAATGGGGCATGCTTATTCAAGATGGTGAGGAAGGCATTTTTAAAAAAATGACCAGGCATCCTCTACTGACGGGATGAGATCAATATCCTTCCAGGATACCCCGGCCAGGTCAATTAGGAAGGCCTGCTCGCTGAAGTGTTTCAGGGAGCGTTTGACAGTGATGAGTGGAGGTCGTTTGACCGCTGACCCATTACGGATGCAGGCAATGAGGCAGTGATCGCTGAGATCTTGGTTAAAAACAGCAGAGGTGTATTTGGAGGGCAAGTTTGTTAGGATGATATCTATGAGGGTACCCGTGTTTACGGAATTAGGGTGGTACCTGGTAGGTTCATTAATAATTTGTGTGAGATTGAGGGCATCAAGCTTAGATTGTAGGGTGGCTGGGGTGTTGAGCATGTTCAAATTTAGGTCACCTAGCAGCACGAGCTCTGAAGATAGATGGGGGGCAATCAGTTCACATATAGTGTCCAGAGCACAGCTGGGGGCAGAGGGTGGTCTATAGCAGGCGGCAACGGTGAGAGACTTGTTTTTAGAGAGGTGGATTTTTAAAAGTAGAAGTTCAAATTGTTTGGGAACAGACCTGGATAGTATAACAGAACTCTGCAGGCAGTCTTTGCAGTAGATTGCAACACCGCCCCCTTTGGCCGTTCTATCTTGTCTGAAAATATTGTAATTGGGGATAAAAATGTCTGAATTTTTGGTGGTCTTTCTAAGCCAGGATTCAGACACGGCTAAAACATCCGGGTTGGTAGAGTGTGCTAAAGCAGTGAACAGAACAAACTTAGGGAGGAGGCTCCTAATGTTAACATGCATGAAGCCAAGGCTATTACGGTTACAGAAGTCATCAAAAGAGAGCGCCTGGGGAATAGGAGTGGAGCCAGGTACTGCAGGGCCTGGATTCACCTCTACATCACCAGAGGAACAGAGGAGAAGTAGGATAATGGTACGGCTAAAAGCTATGAGAATTGGTCGCCTAGAGCTACCAGAGCAGAGAGTAAAAGGAAGTTTCTGGGGGCGATAAAATAGTTTAAAGGAATAATGTACAGACAAAGGTATGGTAGGATGTGAATACAGTGGAGGTAAACCTAGGTATTGAGTGATGATGAGAGAGATCTTGTCTCTAGAAACATCATTGAAACCAGGTGATGTCATCGCATATGTGGGTGGTGGAACTGCAGGGTTGGATATGGTATAGAGAGCAGGGCTAGAATCTCTACAGTGAAATAAGCCAATAAACACTAACCAGAACAGCAATGGACAAGGCATATTTACATTAAGGAGAGGCAAGCTTAATCAAGTGATAAATAAGGGTCCAGTGAGTAGAGGTTGGTTGGGGTCGTGGCGATCCAGACAGCTGGCCGGGTATATGGCTATCGGTAGCAGCATAGGATGGAGGTCTGTTTGTAGATACCTCGTGCGTTTCCGTCGGTAGGTTCCGTGTAGTGGGGTTTTGTTCAGATAGCAGCCGATAAGACAGCTAACGATTAGCGGGCCTCAGATGAGCGTTCAGGTAACGCCGGGACGGAGGTGCCGGTTGGATAAATCCCTCGGGCAGATAACGTCGGCAGTCAGTCGTGAAGGCCCGGTGGGGTTCCGTATCTGCAGCAGCAACAAAGAAGCGGGTCCGGATGGTGATGGAACTCCTCAGCTGGCTAGCTCCAGCATGATTTGAGTTAGCTCCGGGGTCGACGTAAGCCAATAGTCACACGGTATGCAGCTAGCTAGCTGCGAAATCAAGGTGCACGTGTCCAGAGGCTGCGGTTGGAATCCGGGGAAACTGAGAGAAAAAAAGTCCCGGAATGCTCCGGTCCGAGTCGCGTTGCACAAAAGTGCCGGTAGATTATCGAGCTAGAGGAATAGCTGATGACCGCAAAAACGT
Source organism: Salvelinus fontinalis (assembly GCF_029448725.1). NCBI lineage: Eukaryota > Metazoa > Chordata > Actinopteri > Salmoniformes > Salmonidae > Salvelinus > Salvelinus fontinalis. The sequence goes on along the minus strand of NC_074696.1, from coordinate 39,956,567 downwards.
GGGCAGCTGAAACACCAACGCTAGCCAGCAAACCGGCTAATTTCGGGGCAGCTACAGATTAGCTTCTGGCTAGCTATCGGAGTAGCTTCTGGATTAGCTTTCAGGCTAGCTTCTGAATTAGCCCCTGGCTATCTTCCACGATGGATTTTCAGATTGAGGTAAATAGTACTTATTGTAATTGGTGAAGCGGGTTGCAGGAAAGCTTTTGCAGGAAAGCTTTTGTAGTTGAGTTCTTGGATAATAAAATAAATAAAAGATATGTGAAGAAAAGGTGTAAATATATATATATACAGGACACGACACGACAACACGGAAAAATACGTCTGAACTGCTAAGCCACCTTGGTTTTCCTGATTGATTCACACGTCTGATTGAGACAGGGCTGCTTACAAACAGTGCTGTGTTCGAGCTACATCTCTCTCCCCGGCAACACTAAAGAGAATGAGAGATCATCTCCTCTCACTCCTTTGATCTGCGCAAATGAGATGTCGAATAATTAGTGTGGCATGAAAACAAAGTGCCCGTCGCTCACTTCTCTCAAAGGGTTTGCTGAGTAAATGTCAGCGACAGGGGGAAAAAAAACGGAGTCACCCTCCTGTCACCCTGCCTTAATAATAATCACATTACCGCAGAGGTCTCAAATGAATTCCGCTCTGTAGGAATGTAATCCAGGGGACTCAGAAAGTCACGGTGTGTTGTCTCTCGTGTTAGGGAAGTAACTCACTATACTCAGGTAGCTCGCGCGATGGCAAGTCTTTCTCGTTGTTCAGACACTGACGTCCATTTAGCACCACCGTAACTGAATGTGGCAGCTGCATTGTCATCACTATGAGCGATGACCAGGTTTTAGTGAACGAGTGCAAAGGTTATACAAAGGTCAAACACAATAACAAAGAGGTAGCATTCCGAATAATAATTATTGTTGTTTTTTGTTGTTGTTGTTTTGTCCAGGGGTTGCCTCCCCACCTACCTTGTTTTATGTTGTTGACCATCGTAGACCCTTGAAGTGAAAGTTGTCTTAGTTCAAAAGACACATTGTTGGAAACTTCCCCTCACAGGTAGACAACAGTGAGTAAGGGTAGGATGATGTTCCAAGCATGAGGTCTGCCAGTAGAGTTAGATCAGGTAGTGTGAGCTGTCTTCCCGTCTGTCTCTCTGTTTGTGTAGCTACTACAGTTTGATAATCAGATAGAAGCAAGTCTTTCATGAAGCCGCTCTGGGCTGTGAGAAGGGCCTCAAACTTTCTCCAAACGGAACCATTGAAATGGAGGAGGAACTTTTCTGTCTGCCAGATTCGGCTGGCCTGCTTGTGAACCCGGAAAGCTCAAATCCCATCTCTGGCCGAGAGAAAGAAAACGAGAGGGGGGAGATGGGTGGAAGAAAAGGAGGAGCGAGAAGAAGGAAGAGGGGCGCTTGGTTAAATTCATGGGTGAGAAATAAGCTCATATTGCTTGAAATCTCCCTGGATATATTTCAGGGAGGTGTCTGAGAGCCCATTATAAATATTAATAGCAAAGGGCACCACATTTTCCTGCTTCAGAAGATTGGAGCCTAGAGGGGTGGGGGCGCAATATTACCATGTTATTGTGTGTTCAATACACATGAATTGTCAAGGCATGTAGACATCTGGGAACAAATCTGCCATGTATGTATAAAATGGCCAGATTCCTGATATCAATCTTCTCGAATCTCAAATACAAATCTAGTTTTTACCATAGTTTTCTATTGCTTTTAGATATTATATTTAGCGAATAGATTTTCAGTAATGTGTGCTGCAAAGCAACATAGCAAGTCAGTGATATGAAATAGTCAAACAAGTTGCCATCTCACCCATTGCCCCTAACCCTTTATATACTATGTTGACTGAGCAAGCTTGCCCATGTTAAAGACCTGTGTTTCTCAAACACCTCCTTCACCCTTCACCCTTCGCCCCTAACCATATGCCCTGAACCCTATCCACTACAACAAGTGAGGAGGCATGCCCAGTTATAAAGACCTGGCTGGGTAAACGGATCCGACACTAGAGGAGATTCATTAACGTAGGTCCCACGAGGGGGCCATGGGAATAATTACCTATTAGGCTGGCGTCAGGCGCCGGGGTGCATTGGTGTGGCAGAAATGGGGGGGGGGGGGGGGCATCGAGGGGCTCTGAACGTGCTCCCTGAGCACCGGAGCATACAGGGCATCAGTGTTAAATACAGAGCGTCGTTTAATCTAATGCTTCAGTCGCTCGCTGCGATCGCTTGTCAGTTTTGCCAGCTAATTATAAAGTAGCCACATGCGCGGCTGACACATTCTCCCTTCTCTCCCCCCTTTTTCTCTGCGTCTCTCCTCCTTTCCACCGCTCATTTCTCTCCCCATCTACCTCTGTTTTTATATCTACCTCTCCTCTTTCCTCTTCTTTGTTAGGATTTGGTTTGTTGAATATCCACGTTTGACCTCTAGCTACCAACAGAAAACCACAAAGGCAACCAAATAAATAAATCAGCACAAAGACAGACTCAAACAGTAGGAAATGGTGTCCCGAAATAACAAACAGGATTATGTGAGGGTTACTAAATTGTTGGATGGTTGGTGTGTGTGTTGTTTGTCTTACAGTAATTGATCACTTAGCCTACTCCCATTGCTTAGCTAGCTGCCAGATACAGTCTGGGTGACCAGAACATATATCGATCCGCCTTCTAATATCTCTCAGTGATAATGACACAGGTCACAGGTCACAGTGGCAGGCGACAGGGGTGGCAGAGTGGGGTTAGTGTATCAGTGGAGCTAGAGAAACTAGAAGCTTTTCAATGTCAAAAGGCGTTATGGAGCTTGCAAGGAGCTTTGTGGCACCATGGCACATTGCTTTGAAGTGTTTTTCTCTCTCCCAGGCTTCACCTGGTAGGCGTTTAGCAGACGTGTGAAGAAAGACGTGGTTGACGGTAGACCCCTCCAACCCCCCCCACCCATCTCATCGTGTATTTTTTTCACATCTTCTCTCTCATCTCTCATTCCTTGGGCTCGTTCACTGACAGAAGTAGATGGGAAGTCTGGTAGGGGGATGGGGTTGGGTTGTCAGAGACATCTCTCTCTCTCTCTCCCTCGCCAGGAGATTTTGAGAAGTGTGTCTCGGAGCACAGGTGAGATGGGTTGTATGTCAGCAGTGTAAACAGGTTCCCTGCTGTTTCCTTCTCTTGCTCTCTCTATGGACCCCTATAACTCTTCTGTGTGAAAAGCCCTATAGGCATAAAGAATCTGTCCAACACCTACGATTCAGACCCCTATCACTCAGAGATGGAGAGAGAGAGAAAGGATAGATAGACAGATGAACAGACAGACTATATTGAAAAACATTTCGTAAAACATTTTCACACATACGGCACACGTGCACGCATACGTGCGTGCGTGCTTACGTGCGTGCGTGTGGTCACCAACGTGAAGTCCATAGGAGGATATCAAATTGGGTGTCAAATGAAACCTAAGTCTCTATTTTTTTTTATTAATGCATATAAAGATTAGGAATAAGCTAAGGCTTTGATTTCTGATCAAACCGATGGAAAGGGGTCTTAGAAAACATCTACCAGTAAAAGTTAATGGAAATACATCAAAACACTATAGTGTTAAAGACCCCTGACAAATAATATCAACACTTACAGTTTATTTAGTTTCTAATATCAGCACATTTAGTTTGGGAAATGTTGTTCTGCCTTCTGTAAATTTAACAAACATGTGCCTTGAAATTCCGTTACCAAAAATCCACATACCTTTAATGAAGATATTTTCTCATTTCACTCCCTCGTGAGGAGGGAGGATAATGAAAGATCACAGAAGTAACAAGTAAAAGTAAACCTAAATTAGTTATGGTATTTTTACTGATATACATTTTATGAACTATTAAGTGATTAAATTGTCTATCAATCGCTGTCCACCCTATATTTTTTAGTCACGTTTATGAGTATTTATGTATACGACTAGATCACTGTCTAATGTGGCGCAGGACATTTTCTGACCAGCTGGGCTACTTTTCTCATTGTCTAACCATGATTTTGGTGGCTAAATATGCACATTTTCGAACAAACTGTATATGTATGTTGTAATGTGATGTTACAGGAGTGTCATCTGAAGAATTCTGAGAAGGTTAGTGAAAAAATTAATACATTTTGGCGATGTTTACGTTATCGCTCTCTTTGGCTAGAATCAATGCTGGGGTAATGTTTGCACATGTGCTATGCTAATATAACGATTTATTGTGTTTTCGCTGTAAGACACTTAGAAAATCTGAAATATTGTCTGTATTCACAGGATCTGTGTCTTTCGATTAGTGTATGCTGTGTATTTTTACGAAATGTTTGATGATTAGTAGTTAGGTAAACACGTTGCTCATTGTAATTATTCTAGTCCATTTGTGACGGTGGGTGCAATTGTAAACTATGCCATCTACCTGAAATATGCACATTTTTCTAACAAAACCTATCCTATACCATAAATATGTTATCAGACTGTCATCTGATGAGTTTTTTTCTTGGTTAGGGGCTATCAATATCTTAGTTTAGCCGAATTGGTGATAGCTACTGTTGTTGGTGGACAAAGTAAAGATGGTGGATTATGCTAATGTGTTTTTAGCTAATAGATTTACATCTTTACATATTGTGTCTTCCTTGTAAAACATTTTAAAAATCGGACATGTTGGCTGGATTCACAAGATCTGTGTCTTTCATTAGCTGTATTGGACTTTAATGTGTGAAAGTTAAATATTTAAAAAAAATATATTTTTTGAATTTCGCGGCTCTGCCTTTTCAGTGGGGGTGGGGGGGGTGTGCCGCTAGCGGCACCCCAGTCCTAGACAGGTTAAGCTCTAAATTCCGTTAGCAAATTCGTAAAGGAATTTCTGAAAAATCGGTAATGGAATTTCTGCAATTGAATGGGAAGTCATTGTAGTCACAAACCACAGTTGGGTTCACAAGTTTGGACAGCACAGTACGGTACAGTACAACGCAGTACATCACAGGAGAGTACATCAAAGAAAAGTCTAGTTCAGTACAGTTCTGTAAAGTAGAGTTCAGTAGCGCACGCTATAGTTAAGGATACTATAATATACTGTATTATACTCTACTTTACTGTACTGTACTCTACTGTACTGAACTATACTGTACTGAAGTCTACTGTACTCTACTGTGCTGTACTCTACTGAGCTCTACTGTGCTGTACTTTGATGTGCAAACTTATGAAACATACACGTCTATGGTTGATTCAGATTTGGCCCGGTCTGGACCAACCAAATTTGGTCTTGTTTGGTGGCGGTGCTCATTAAAATAATAGGGTCAGTGGTAGAATAATACTCAAATATGCAAATGAGGATATTGCTTATTTATAAGGTACCAGCCAAAAGTTTGGACACACCTACTCATTCAAGGGTTTTTCTTTATTTTAACTGTTTCTACATTGTATAATAATAGTGAAGACATTAAAACTATGAAATAACACACATGGAGTCATGTAGTAACCAAACAAGTGTTAAACAAATAGATTTTAGATTTTAGATTATTCAACACATTCTCTCAACCAGCTTCACCTGGAAGGCTTTTCCAACAGTCTTGAAAGAGTTCTCACATATGCTGAGCACTGGATGGCTGCTTTTCCTTCACTCTGCTGTCCAACTCGTCCCAAACCATCTCAATTGGGTTGAGGTCAGGTGATTGTGGAGGCCAGGTTATCTGATGCAGCACTCCATTACTCTCCTTCTTGGTCAAATAGCCTGGAGCCTGGAGGTTTGGTTGGGTCATAGTCCCACTAAGCGCAAACCAGATGGGATGGCGTATCGCTGCAGAATGCTGTGGTAGCCATGCTGGTTAGGTGTGTCTTGAATTCTAAATAAATCACAGACAGTGTCACCAGCAAAGCAACCCCACACCATCACACCACCTCCTCCATGCTTTACGGTGGGAGACACACCACACGTGCGTAGATCATCCGTTCACCTAATCTGCGTCTCAACACAGACACTGCGGTTGGAAGTTTTGGACTCATCAGACCGAAGGACAGATTTCCACCGGTCTGATGTCCATTGCTCGTGTTTCTTGGCACAAGCAGGTCTCTTCTTATTATTGGTGTCCTTTAGTAGTGGTTTCTTTGCAGCAATTCAACCATGAAGGCCTGATTCACACAGTCTCCTCTGAACAGTTGATGTTGAGATGTGTATCTTACTTGAACTCTGTGAAACATTTATTTGGGCTGCAATTTCTGAGGCTGGTAACTCTAATGAACTTATCCTCTGCAGCAGAGGTAACTCTGGGTCTTCCTTTCCTGTGGCGGTCCGCATGAAAGCCTGTTTCATCATAGCGCTTGATGGTTTTTGCGACTGCACTTGAAGAAACTTTCAAAGTTCTTGAAATTCTCTGCATTAACTGACCTTCATGTATTAAAGAAATTATGGACTGTCATTTCGCTTTGCTTATTTGAGCTGACTTGGTCTTTTACCAAATAGGGCTATCTTCTGTATAACCCCCCTACCTTGTCACAACTTAACGCATTAAGAAGGAAAGAAATTCCGCAAATTAACTTTTAACAAGGCACACCTGTTAATTGAAAAAAATATATATATTTTTTTTAATTTCACCTTTATTTAACCAGGTAGGCTAGTTGAGAACAAGTTCTCATTTGCAACTGCGACCTGGCCAAGATAAAGCATAGCAGTGTGAACAGACAACAACACAGAGTTACACATGGAGTAAACAATAAACAAGTCAATAACATGGTAGAAAAAAAGAGAATCTATATACAATGTGTGCAAAAGGCATGAGGAGGTAGGCAATAAATCGAATAAATACAATTTAGCAGATTAACACTGGAGTGATAAATCATCAGATGATCATGTGCAAGTAAATGCATTCCAGGTTACTACCTCATGAAGCTGGTTGAGAGAATGCCAAGAGTGTGCAAAGCTGTCATCAAGGCAAAGGGTGACTGAAAAATCGCAAATATATTTTGATTTGTTTAACACTTTTTTTGGTTAGTGTATGATTCCTTTGTGTGTTATTTAATAGTTTTGATGCCTCCACTATTATTCTACAATGTAGAAAATAGTAAAAATAAAGAAAAACTTAAATGAGTAGGTGTGTCCAAACTTTTGACTGGTACTGTACATTTGTGAACCTATTTAGGATCACCATGAAGAGAATGCAAATCATATCCATAATTATGCATTTCTGTGTAGTACAGATCAGGGAGGCATGCTGAAAATACCGCAATTCTGTTACAGGGTGTAAATCCACTTCACTTATTGGAGTTCAATAACCAAAATAGATTTTTTTTTCAAAGTCAATGTGTCATGTTGGCACCCCGTTTCTTTCTGCAGACAACGTGGAATCTTATTTCAGAGCAGATATTTAACAGTTTATGGAAATCGTGAACACATAAACCACTGATTTTACCGGCATTTTGTTACCAAACTTTGCATCTGCACAGTTCTTCCAGAATGTGTTTTAGTAAAATGTTCTGTGTAAATTGATAAAAGTAGTCATTGTGCATAGAGCTGTATGGTTTGTTAAACTTTGAAATAATATTAAGTGAAAGTCCCAGCACAATTCTGTTACCGAGAATTGCCTGTGTGTGTGTGTGTCCCACCCTGGTAACAGTATGTGTGTGGCTCTGCTGTTGAATGAGCATGTCAAAACTGTCAGGATTTAACTAATCAAACTCCCACACACACTACCGGCTGCTTCCTCTCCCACACGATTCCTTCACACACACGTCCATCTTTCTCCACTCCGCTGTGTCCATCACACAACTAGATGGTTATGTGGGAGGTGTAGGTCTGATTGACCACTTCATACAGAACACACACACACACACGGAAGTACATATTCCATACTCCACATACCTTACAAAATAGGTGAAAGTTACAAGGACAGAGAGCGGGTAAGGAAGGGAAGATAAATAGAGAAACCCATTCTTGTGAATTCACCAGATGTACAGGGGATTGCAGACTAGAGGCTCCAGTGTGTTCTCCTGTGATTTAGTTCTGCCCATCTTCAGAGGGCATACTGTTGTCCCAATGACGAATCCCAGTCAGTCCTTTCATTAGGGACGTTTCTACTGGCTCTAGATTGTCACTAGTAATTAGCTCAGTCTTTATAAATCACAGCTTGCGAAACACTGAACAGAGGCAAGATGGGGGGGAGCCTAGGGGGGGGGGGGGGGGGGGGGCTCCGAGTGCTGAATAATTTGATTTGGATTTAGTGTTGCTCAGAAGAATGACACAATTTCAACTGGGATTAATAGGGATTTAATTCAATCTGGCCCGGCCCCGAAATAGCTCTCCCCATGTCCTGCTGTTCGCCTGCAAGCACCTGCTGTTCGCCTGCAAGCACAGCTGCATCTGGCATGGGGTAGGGGGGGTTTCTTGGTTGTGTGGGGTCTAAGAACGTGAGTGTGTGCGTGAGTGTGTGTGTGTGGTGTTTTCTCTGACATCACCTCAGCATGTCGCTGCCTGCTTCATCTATTTAATTATAGACTAAATGCCTGGAGCTTGTTTGCTATCAGAGTACCGACATTAATGTCTCTCTTTCATCTTGCACTCTCTTGTTTCACTCGTTCTAATGTTTATTGCATATCTACAGTATATCTGTTAATTGCAAAATCTTATAATCATCTGGAGAGAATTGACCGCCTTCAAATCTATACATGAACATCTGTACGTTAGAATCGACTAATTCTCCATTGTCTGCACATCTATATAGGGTCCTCAATGACGTCCAGATCAGTCTGTGTCGACTGCACAGTACTACTGTACAACCTCAATGTCCTGCATGCCCTCTGAGCCCCTCATATCCGTCACTCAACACATATGTTGTCCTCTCCTTAATCGTGTTACAATGGAGCCTGGATGTAGCTAGCTTCAGCCTTTAGGGAGAGAGTGGTGCAAGAGGAAAGAGTAAGATGACTAAATAGTAGTACTGAGAGAGTCGTGCTTTTTTGAGGTCGGTTCAGGTTTCTTATACAAAAAATAATCACGGTTTCAATTTCTTTTTTAACATGAAATGCATCCTGAAATAATGACGTTACAATGATTTTAGAGCTTTTTCATTGAAATTCCAAAGCCAAAAATAGTGAACATTCAATTGCCAAAACTTTGAAAATATTCCATTGTCTGTGTAATGTCCATATTGGGTGGACATCAATAGAAAAAAAGGATCAACTATAATACATCGTTTTAATTTGTTGACTTTATTATTTTTCATTCCTTATAGATGCACAACGCAGAAATCGCTCCGCCATTTCCTGGTTGCTAAAATTATAATAGTTTGCCTAATTTCAGTGTGTGACTAAACAAGCAAGTATAGTGTAGAGAATCATTGTACCATCTAAACCGCTGCGAAATATTGTATTTTCAGCTGTTTGAAGCTGGTATACAACACCAAAAGTAAAACAAAAAAAACTTCAGCAGGGGAAGCATAGAAGTAGCGCACATAGAACAGGCCGCTTCTTAGACTTGCTTTCAATGCGAATGACAGATCTATAACTCACATTTCTATGTTCATTTGGTCGGATCGGCCAAAAAGTTACATATTGCAGCTTTAAAGTAATCTTCTCATCTCTGCTCTGGCACTAGCAGTCAGCCAGCCAGGCCATCTAACATTACGTCCTCCCCATTCTGTACTGTCTTAAGTCATCCTATTTAGCTAGCCTGCCTAAGTATGCTGCAGAGCTGTCACTCTTATCTTTGTGTTATGCACATTCCTCTCTCATGCAGTTTATGCGGTCTGTGTGTATCTTACCTAACGTAGGAGGCATAAAATAAAAGTGTAACCGCCCAGAGATCTGTACATAATAACGAGATGCTCATGTTTCCGCTCTCACGATGATAGTCGTTGTCCCAAAGGCGGGAAGGCAGGGCGACAAGCTTAGGTCCAAAATAAGCCCATACAAATGCATTGTGCTTATTTTGAACAGATTTTGACGAGAGTGAAACCTCTCGCTTCGCCTATTCCTCTCTGATCCGTCTCAGAGAACGAAGTAACTGCCCAAAGGGATTCTGGTCATTGTAGTTAATGACCACGTTTCTGCGCTGAACTAGGTTGAATATTTGCTTAATGAAAGCTACCACTCCCTTCAGTCCAATGTCCCACATAGTTCTTGACTTGATTTCTCAGATTTCTCCCATGAATAATTTGATTTCTCTCTATACAAAAGGCATGTTGGACTCACAACAACAACAAAAATCTAAATTCAATTCAAGTAATTGAACCGAAACAGGCAATTTTTCAACATTTTTAACATTTCAAAGTTTTGGAAATTCACTTTCGAAAGTTTCTCATTGCAAGAATTGAAGAGAGATTTTTTCCCTTTCACAAGTTTTCAGTCAGGTGAAGTATTCTGAGCAATACAGGAGAGACTACTGGCTGTGCTGCACAATAGGTCATTATGCACTGACCTTGTCCTTACAGAGGAAAGGCAAAGCAAAAACAAGGTAACTGCCGGAAGCACTCAAGTTGACAGACTGAAAGGGGAAGATGTGAGTCACCTCCAGTTGAAAGAGCTAACACTGCAAATAGCACTGCAGCTACAGTTGAGTACATAAAAGAAAGGCTTCTGCACTTCAAATCAAATGTTATTTGTCACATGCGCTGAATACAACAGGTGTAAACCTTACAGTGAAATGCTTACTTACAAGCCCTTAACCAACAATGCAGTTTTACGAGAGAAAAAAAAGTGTTAAGTGAAAACAGATAAGTAAAAAATAAAATAACAAGTAACAAATAATTAAAGAGCAGCAGTAAAATAACAGTAGCGAGGCTATATACAGGAGGTACCGGTACAGAGTCAATGTGCGGGGGCACATGTTAGTTGAGGTAATTGAGGTAATATGTACATGTAGGTAGAGTTAAAGTGACTAAGCATAGATAATAAACAGATAGTAGCAGCAGCGTACAATGCAAATTGTCTGGGTTGCCATTTGAATAGTTATTCAGGAGTCTTATGGCTTGGGGGTAGAAGCTGTTATGACGCATTTTGGATCTAGACTTGGCGCTCAGGTACCGCTTGCCGTACGGTTGCAGAGAGAACAGTTTATGACATGGGTGGCTGGAGTCTTTCTACATTTTTCGGGCTTCCTCTGACACCACCTGATATAGAGGTCCTGAATGGCAGGAAGCTTGGCCCCAGTGATGTACTGGGTCATACGCACTACCCTCTGTAGGTTGCCATACCAGGCAGTGATGCAACCAGTCAGGATGCTCTCAATGGTGCAGCTGTAGATCTGGGGGGGAATAGGCTTTGTCGTGCCCTCTTCACGACTGTCTTGGTGTGTTTGGACCATGATAGTTTGTTGGTGACGTGGACACCAAGGAACTTGAAGCTCCAAACCTGCTCCACTACAGCCCCGTTGATGAGAATGGGGGCGTGCTCGGTCCTCCTTTTCCTGTAGTCCACAATCCTCTCATTTGTCTTGAACACGTTGAGGGAGAGGTTGTTGTCCTGGCACCACACGGCCAAGTCTCTGATCTCCTCCCTATAGGCTGTCTCATCATTGTCAGTGATCAGGCCTACCACTGTTGTGTTGTCGGCAAACTTACTGATGGTGTTGGAGTCGTGCTTGGCCACACAGTCGTGGATGAACAGGGAGTACAGGAGGGGACTGAGCACGCACACCTGAGGGGCCCCAGTGTTGAGGATAAGAGTGGCAGATGTGTAGTTAACTACCCTTACCACCTGGGGTCGGCCCGTCAGGAAGTCCAGGATCCAGTTGCAGAGGGTGGTGTTTAGTCAATGGGTCTTTAGCTTAGTGATGAGCATTGAGGGCACTATGGTGTTGAACGCTGAGCTGTAGTCAATGAATAGCATTCTCAGGTAGGTGTTCCTTTTGTCCAGGTGGGAAAGGGCAGTGTGGAGTGCGATAGAGATTGCATCATCTGTGGATCTGTTGGGGCGGTATGCGAATTGGAGTGGGTCTAGAGTTTCTGGGATAATGGTGTTGATGTGAGCCATGACCAGACTTTCAAAGCACTTCATGGCTACAGACGTGAGTGCTACGGGTCGGTAGTCATTTAGACAAGTTACCTTAGTGTTCTAGGGCACAGGAACTATGGTGGTCTGCTTGAAACATGTTAGTATTACAGACTCGGTCAGGGAGAGGTGGAAAATGTCAGTGAAGACACTTTCCAGTTGGTCAGTGCGTGCTCGGAGTACACGTCCTGGAAATCAGTCCGGCCTTGTGAATGTTGATCTGTTTAAAGGTCTTACTCACATCGGATATGGAGAGTGTGATCACACAGACGTCAGGAACAGCTGATGCTCTCATGCATGCTTCAGTGCTGCTTGCCTCAAAGCGAGCATAGGCTTTGTCTTGAGAGAGTGTGGCCCGCCTAAAAACTCTAACGTCAAAAGATTGGACATTGGAACATTAATTTCTGACATCCAAATATTAAGAATGGTCCGGGTGTGTCTAAAGAATAATCCTGTCACGTTGTAATTATTTTGTGATGCCAATAAGACGGTATAACAAAGTAACTGTATCTCTGAAAGTGTACACATCCTATGTATCAAGTTTACCTTTAAATGCTGTATAAAATATATGATTAAATATGAGAATACTTTTGTGAAGATAGCAATGTGATTTTAGCCTTCTAAATGAGATAATTGTTTTTCATATAAACTTGGGCCTAGTCATTTAGCTCATCTGGTAGGCTTGTGTCACTTGGCAACTCGCAGCTGTGCTTCCCTTTGTACTCTATAATAGTTTGCAAGCCCTGCCACATCCAACGAGCGTCTGAGCCAGTGTAGTACGATTCAATCTTGGTCCTGTATTGATGGTTCGTCAGAGAGCATAGCAGGATATCTTATAAGCATCCGGGTTAAAGTCCCGCTCCTTGAAAGCGGCAGCTCTACCCTTTAGCTCAGTGCGGATGTTTCCTGTAATCCATGGCTTCTAGTTGGGCTATGAACGTGGGGTCACTATGGGGACGACGTCGTCTATGCACTTATTGATGAAGCCAGTGACTGATTTGGTGTACTCCTCAATGCCATCGGAGGAATCCCGGAACATATTCCAGTCTGTGATAGCAAAACAGTCCTGTAGCTTAGCATCTGCGTCATCTGACCACTTCTTTATTGACCGAGTTACTGGTGCTTCCTGCTTTAATCTTTGCTTGTAAGCAGGAATCAGGAGGTCAGATTTGCTCAATGGAGGGCAAGGGAGAGCTTTGTACGTGTCTCTGTGTGTGGAGTAAAGGTGGTCTAGAGATTTTCTCCCTCTTGTTGCACATTTAACATGCTGGGAGAAATTAGGTAAACTGATTTAAGTTTCCCTGCATTAAAGTCCCCGGCCACTAGGAGCGCCGCCTCTGGATGAGCATTTTCCTGTTTGCTTATGGCCCTGTACAGCTCATTAAGTGCAGTCTTAGTACCAGCATCGGTTTGTGGGGGTAAATAGACAGCCACAAAAAATATAGATGAAAGCTCTCTTGGTAAATAATGTGGTCCACAGCTTATCATGAGATACTCTACCTCAGGCGAGCAAAACCTTGAGACTTCCTTAATATTAGATTTCATGCACCAGCTGATGTTTACAAATATACACAGACTGCCACCCCTTGTCTTACTGGAGGGAGCTGTTCTATCTTTCCAATGCAGCGTAAACCCCTCCAGCTGTATGTTATCCGTGTCGTCGTTCAGCCATGACTTGGTGAAACACAAGATACAGTTTTTAATGTCCCGTTGGTAGGATAGTTGTGATCATAGCTTGTTTATTGTTATCCAATGACTGTATGTTGGCTTATATGACTGATGGTAGAGGCAGATTACCAACTTTGTCACGTTCCTGACCTGTTTTCTGTTATTTTTGTATGTGTTTAGTTGGTCAGGAGGTGAGTTGGGGTGGGCATTCTATGTTATGTGTTTCTATGTTTAGGTGGTTTGTAATTAGCCTTATATGGTTCTCAATCAGGGACAGGTGTTTGACGTTTTCCTCTGATTGAGAACCATATAAAGGTAGGCTGTTCACACTGTTTGTTTGTGGGTGGTTGTCTCCTGTGTCCGTATATATTACCACACGGGACTGTATCGTTTGTTTGTAGTCTGCACCTGTTTGTGCGTTCTTCGTTATATATTTTGTAGTTTGTTGAAGTGTTTTTGGTTTTCGTCTTTACTTTAATAAACTTCATTATGTCAAATTATCACGCTGCGCTTTGGTCCAATCCCTACTCCTCCTCTTCTTCATCTGAAGAGGAGGAGGACAGCCGTTACAAACTTGCCGTCTCTTTCTCATGCGAATGCTGGGGATTTGGGCCTTGTCGGGTGTCTGAAGTAAATCCTTCACGTCCGACTCGTTAAAGAAAAAATCTTTGTCCACTACGAGGTGAGTAATCGCTGTCCTGATATCTAGAAGCTCTTTTTGGTCATAAGAGACGATGGCAGAAACATCATGTACAAAATAAGTTAAGAAACACAATAAGAACACACTCAACAGCACAATTGGTGAGGAGTCAGCCATCTCCTCCAGTGCCATTCTGCCTTCAGGTTAAAATACTGCACCAGTACGCCAAGTTAGGACTCAAATGATCATACTGCTGAATATATTTCGTTATTATAACTTGTCGTGTAAAGTGTACACTTGTAGATCCATCGTATGTGAACATATAAAGAAAATTCCTCAGCAATCCCCACACAATACCCCATAATGACAAAGGGAAAACAGGTTTGTAGACATGTTTGCTAATTTACAAAAAACAGATACCTTATTTACATAAGTATTCAGACCCTTTGGCATGAGACTCAAAATTGAGCTCAGGTGCATCCTTTTTCCATTGAACATCCTTGAAATGTTTGCACAACTTGATTGGAGTCCAACTGTGGTAGATTAAATTGATTGGACATGGTTTGGAAAGGCACACACCTGTCTACATAAGGTCACAGTTGACAGTGCAGAAGCCACTCCTAAATAAAAGGCACATGATAGCCCGCTTAGATTTTGCAAAGAAGCACCTAAAGACTGACCATGAGAAACAAGATTCTCTGGTCTGATGAAACCAAGATTCAACTCTTTGGCCTGAATGCCAAGCGTCACATCTGGAGGAAACCTGGCACCATCCCTACACCATCCCTACAGTGAAGCATGGTGGTGGCAATATCATGCTGTGGGGATGTTTTTCATCGGCAGGGACTGGGAGACTAGTCAGGATCGAGGGAAATATGAAAAGTAGAAAAGTACAGAGAGATCCTTGATGAAAACCTGCTCCAGAGTGCTCAGACTGGAGTGAAGGTTCACCTTCCAACAGGACAATGACCCTAAGCACACAGCTAAAACAATGCAGGAGTGTCTTCGGGACAAGTCTCTGAATGTCCTTGAGTGGCCCAGCCAGAGCCCGGACATGACCTGGATCGAACATCTCTGGAGAAACCTGAAAATAGCTGTGCAACAACTGTCCAACCTGACAGAGCTTGAGAGGATCTGCAGAGAAGAATGGGAGAAACTCCCCAAATTCAGGTGTGCCAAGCTTGTAGCGTCATACGAAAGAAGACTCGAGGCTGTAATCGCTGCCAAAGGTGCTTCAACAAAGTACTGAGTAAAGGGTCTGAATAGTAATGTAAATGTGATATTTCCGTTTTTTATTTTTAATAAATTAGCAAACATTTCTAAAAACCTGTTTTTGCATTGTCATTATGGTGTATTTTGTGTAGAAATAAATGATTTCATCCATTTTAGAATAAGGTTGTAACCTAACAAATGTTAGAAAAAGTCAAGGGGCCTGAATACTTTCCGAAGGCACTGTATAAGAGGAGATACACCTCAGGTGCGTACAGGCGAGTGACCTCATAATGTACCCTTCAGCGCCACCAATCACGCTTAACTCATTTCCAAGTTCGCCCACCACCTTTAGGTATTGCCATGTGTATTGCAAAGTGTTTGTTCCGCTTCGTTAGCCTGGCGGATTTTGCATTTAGAGTGTTGCTGATAGCGATTAGCAGTTAGCTGAGGCTAAATACCAGAGGAACAGTTTTGAAGAGCGGTTGACGTAGCCTTTGGGATGTTGTTATAAGACCGTGTGATCTGACAGTGGAGCAGGCCCATGCTGCCTCTAATCACTACTGGCAGCTCTAACTGTGGCACTGGTTACAAACAACAACAATCCATCCTCTTCATTTTCCGCAAATTAGCCCATACTTCCTGCTGATCTGATGCAGAGGGGGTAGAGGGAAGGGGGGGGGGGGGGGTGTGGAGGGAGGGATGGATGTCTGTCGCCAGCCAGATGCTGACTGTTTCCCCTGTTTAGAGGTCAAGGCCTGGGCACTACTGGGTCGCACTTTGTGTAAGTGTACGTGTGTGTGTGCATGTGTGTGAGTGAGTGTGACGTAGGGGAAGACTTTATAGGGACAGATGACTAACTTTCCTAGGGGGAAGATGGGAAACACTGGAATTGGAGGATGGAAAAGGTCAGCGCTCTGGTCTCAGTGTTCACATTTCGAGAGCTTGGGACTATAAGGTTCTTTCTGCATTTTTGTCTAAATGAAGCTATTGACATAGCCTTGTTCTGTTCAATGTTCTCTACCTATATAGTACTCCCAGTACCCCTATTCATGTTGTTGAGATCTAAAGAATGCATTGTAAAAATTGCTGACACCAGTTAAGCCAATGAGGGTTCGGAATATAAAAGCACATTTTCTCAGAATCATCTTTTTGCAGAGAGAACTTTATAGTCCCTAGCACTCGACTTGTCTCATTCTGGTCTAACTGCTTTATTCCCTGGTTCACTCTAGTCTGAATACTCATCCAAGCCTCACTCTCCCCATAGTCTCCTCATTCTCCGTTCAGTGTCATTTCTCATTGGAGTGTTCGCGATGCACTCTCTTTGTCTGAATTACAATGCAGACACAGTGTTAAACTCCATTGTTTGACACTCCCTACCTCCTTCATACCTAATTTTTCTCTCTGTGTCCATCTCCTCTAAAAGGAGCCTAGGAGCCCCCCTCCACTGCACTCCTGTGTAAGGAGACTCATTTGGAGGCTTTGAGTAGAGTTCTCTATTGCTCCAAGGGTTATCTCCTGCCTTAGTGGAGGGCTGTGAAAACAAGGTGCATTCCCCCCAGAGTTCACTGCTACCGCTCCACAGAGAGAGAAGACCTAACACACTCTATTAAATTAGTCAAAACAGGAACATTTTACATTTAGCTAGAAATTAATAAAGAAACATTTCCTCATGTGTGCTATCTACAGCGCATTCGCAAAATATTCAGACCCCTTGACTTTTTCCACATTTTATTACTTTACAGACTTATTCTAAAATGTATTAAATAAAAATGTTTCCTCATCAATCTACAGACAATACCCCATAATGACAAAGCGATAACAGGTTTTTAGAAATGTTAACAAATTGATAAAAAAAACAAAAAAACAGATACCTTATTTACAGAAGTATTCAGACCCTTTACTATGAGACTAGAAATTTAACTCAGGTGAAACTTCTTTCCATTGATCATCCTTTTGATGTTTCTACAACTTGATTGGAGTTCACCTATGGTAGATTCAATTGATTGGACATGATTTGGAAAGGCACACACCTGTCTATGTAAGGTCCCACAGTTGACAGTGCATGTCAGAGCAAAAACCAAGCCATGAGGTCGAACGAATTGTCCGTAGAGCTCAGAGACAGGATTGTGTCGAGGCACAGATCTGGGGAAGGGTACCAAAACTTTTCTGCAACATTAAAGGTCCCCAAGAACACAGTGGCCTCCATTATTCTTAAATGGAAGAAGTTTGGAACAACCAAGACCGTTCCTAGAGTTGGCCATCTGGCCAAACTGAGCAATCGGGCAAGAAGGGTCTTGGTCAGGGAAGTGACCAAGACCCGATGGTCACTCTGACAGAGCTCCAGAGTTCCTCTGTGGAGATGGGAGAACCTTCCAGAAGGACAACCATCTCTGTAGCACTCTACCAATCAGGCCTTTATGGTAGATTGGCCAGTTGAAAGCCACTTCTCAGTAAAAGGCACATGACAGCCCGCTTGGTGTTTGCCAAAAGGCACCTAAAGGACTCTGACCATGACAAACAAGATTCTCTTGTCTGATGAAACCAAAAATGACTGAAGGCCAAGTGTCACTTCTGGAGGAAACCTGGCACCATCCTTACAGTGAAGCATGGTGGTGGCAGCATCATACTGGGGGGGGGGGGGGTTCAGTGGCAGGGACTGGGAGACTAGTCAGGATTGAGGGAAAGATAAAAGGAGCAAAGTACAGAGAGATCCTTGATGAAAACCTGCTCCAGAGCACTCAGACTGGGATGAAGGATCACCTTCCAACAGGACAACCACCCTAAGCACACAGCCAATACAATGCAGGAGTGGCTCCGGGACAAGTCTGTGATTGTCCTTGAGTGGCCCAACCAGAACCCAGACTTGAACCCGATCAAACATGTATGGAGATACAACCTGACAGAGCTTGAGAAGAATGGGAGAAATGCCACAAATACAGGTGTTTCAATCTTGTAATGTCATACTGAAGAAGACTAGAGGCTGTAATCGCTGCCAAAGGTGCTTCAACAATGTACTTAGTAAAGGGTCTGAATACTTACGTAAATGTGATATTTTTTTTTTTTACAAACATTTCTAAAAACCTGTTTTTGCAAGGTCATTATGGGGTATTGTGTGTAGATTGGTGAGGAAAAAACAATTTAATACATTTTAGAATAAGGCTGTAACGTAATTTTTGGGGGGGGAAAGTCAAGTCGTCTGAATACTTTCCGAATGCACTGTATATCCCCCACAATAGAATCCCTATACTTTAACGTTGACAACTTCTCCATCTTAGAGGGGGAGATCAACCATTTCCAGGCTCATGGACATGTACTAGTCTGTGGTGACCTAAATGCCAGAACTGGACAAGAACCTGACACTCTTAGCATGCAGGGGGGCAAAAACCTACCTGGGGGTGTCAGAATCGCCTCCCAAATATGCCCCCTGGACACAACTTTGACAAAACAACCAACAAAAACAGGTCACAACTCTTGCAGTTCTGTTGCAAGCTGGGTCTATACAAGGTCAATGGTAGGTTTTGAGGGGACTTTTACAGTAGGTACACCTGCAGCACATCCCTTTGCAGTGGTACTGTAGATTCCTTTAATCACTGACCTCAACCCAGAGTCTCTGTGTTCACAGTCAGTCCACTGGCACTCCTATCAGATCACAGCAAAATCACAGTCTACTTGAACAGAGCAATACTCAATCATGAGGCATCAAAGCCAAAGGAACTGTATAATATTAACAAATGCTCTAGATGGAAGGAATGTAGTGTAGAAACCTACCAAAAAAAACAGTTAGGCAACAACAAATTCAATCCCTTTTAGACAACTTACTGGACTAAACATTTCACTGTAATAGTGAAGGTGTGAACTTGGCAGTAGAAAGCCTAAACAGTGTATTTGACCTTTCAGCTTCCCTATCAAATCTAAAAATCTCAAGCAGACAACCTAAGAAAATTAACATTAATGACAAATGGTTTGATGAAGAATGCAAAAACCTAAGAAAGAAATTGAGAAACCTATCCAACCAAAAACATAGAGACCCAGAAAACCTGAGTCTACGCCTTCACTATGGTGAATCACTAAAACAATACAGAAATACACTACGGAAAAAGAAGGAGCAGCTCGTAAGAAACCAGCTTAATGTAATTGAAGAATCCATATAATCTAACCACTTCTAGGAAAATTGGAACACACTAAACAAACAAAACGAAGAGTTATCTATCCAAAATGGAGATGTACGGATAAACCACTTCTCCAGTCTTTTTTGTCTCTTTAACAAAGAACAAACAGCAAAAACATAGACATGATCAAATACAAATCTTAGAATCAACTATTAAAGACTTCCAGAACCCACTGGATTCTCCAATTACATTGACTTAACTTAAGGACAAAATACAAACCCTCCAACCCAAAAAGACCTGTGGTGTTGATGGTATCGTAAATGAAATGATAAAATATACAGACCAGAAATTCCAATTGGCTATACATCATCCTCAGCTCTAGCATCTTCCCCAATATTTGGAACCAAGGACTGATCACCCCAATCCACAAAAGTGGAGACAAATTTGACCCCTATAACTACCATGGAATATGCGTCAACAGCAACTTCGGGGAAATCATCTGATGGGGCCACAGTGTCTCCTGACCCCTCCTGTCTCAGCCTCCAGTATTTATGCTGCAGTAGTTTATGTGTCGGGGGGCTAGGGTCAGTTTGTTATATCTGGAGTACTTCTCCTGTCTTATCCGGTGTCCTGTGTGAATTTAAGTATGCTCTCTCTTATTCTCTCTTTCTCTCTTTCTTTCTCTCTCTCGGAGGACCTGAGCCCTAGGACCATGCCTCAGGACGGCCTGGCATGATGACTCCTTGCTGTTCCCAGTCCACCTGGCCGTGCTGCTGCTCCAGTTTCAGCTGTTCTGCCTGCGGCTATGGAACCCTGACCTGTTCACCGGACGTGCAACCTGTCCCAGACCTGCTATTTTCAACTCTCTAGAGACCGCAGGAGCGGTAGAGATACTCTTAATGATCGGCTATGAAAAGCTAACTGATATTTACTCCTGAGGTGCTGACTTGCTGCACCCTTGACAACTACTGTGATTTTTATTATTTGACCATGCTGGTCATTTTTGAACATTTGAACATCTTGGCCATGTTCTGTTATAATCTCCACCCGGCACAGCCAGAAGAGGACTGGCCACCCCTCATAGCCTGGTTCCTCTCTAGGTTTCTTCCTAGGTTTTGGCCTTTCTAAGGAGTTTTTCCTAGCCACCGTGCTTCTACACCTGCATTTGTTGCTGTTTGGGGTTTTAGGCTGGGTTTCTGTACAGCACTTTGAGATATCAGCTGATGTACGAAGGGCTATATAAATACATTTGATTTGATTTGATCTGCATTATCATTAACAGTGGACTAGTAAATTTCCTCAGTGAAAACAATGTACTGAGCAAATGTAAAATTGCCTTTTTACCAAATTATCGTACGACAGACCACGTATTCACCCTGCACACCCTAGTTGACAAACAAACCAAAATGCAGGCAGTCTTCTCATGCTTTGATGATTTCAAAAAGCTTTTGACTCAATTTGTGACTCGTTTCAGGAAATTAGGCGTATGTAGCGTGTCACTACTTCACAGGAGAGCCATTTGAACGTAAACTATTTTTTTAAATCAGAATTTGTTTTTTTGTCAGAAATGCTTTCTGGAACACGTGAACTTTCAGGTGCCTTAATGACAAACTTGTATGCCATCTGTACATACTGTACGAATACAGGTTAGGCGTCCTGTCGACAGGACAGTTGGAAATCATGCAGCGCCTTGTGTCACGATCGCAGATTTTAGAGAAACAACAAATATCAATACATACATAAGTGTCTTATATCGGCTGAAAGCTGAAACTTTCTGCACTGTCCAATTTACAGTAGCTATTACTGCGAGAAAAAAAAATGTCTTGCTATTGTTTGAGGAGAGCTCCTAACAACAAAACACTTTTTTTACCTCGATAGGTTTGATAAATTCACCTCTGAAGGTGAAATGTGTACTTACATTGTAACGGCAGTCCTCCTCCTCTTCATCTGAAGAGGAGAAGTATTGAGGGAACCAAGGCGCAGCGTAGTGAAAAGACATATTTTATTAACGAAACACGAACTTGATTAAACTAACAAAAAACAACAAACGGTGTAGACAGACCTAGACGACGTACTTACATAAAACAAGAAAAAAACGCACGAATAGGAACATAGGCTACACAAACCGAACAAACCGTAAACACTCCCGCGTGGTGTACAGACACAGACACGGAAGACAATCACCCCCAACGAACACTGTGACAACGCCTACCTAAATATGACTCTTAATTAGAGGAACGCCAAACACCTGCCTCTAAGAGCCATACCAGGCAACCCAAAAACCAACACAGAAACAGAAAACATAGAATGCCCACCCAACCTCACGTCCTGACCAACTAACACACATAACAAACTAACAGAAATAGGTCAGGAACGTGACATACATTCTGAAATCTTGCTCTAATTTATCATCCAAAGGGTCCCAGAGATAACATGAAGTGACGTTTTGTTAGATTAAATCCTTTTTCTTATCCTAAAAAGGTCAATATATGCACGATCGATTTTGTATTTCCACTCGTTCAATTTGCAAAGAAAGGAATCTGTGAAAATCTAACCCCAAACGTTGTTTCAACCAGTCAAATCACGTTCGTATTTATTCCTCAGAGATCCTACAATGTTACCAGACTTCACTATATCATTAGGAGTGTAGTATATCCTATAGGAAATCAAATTTGGTCAGAGAGCGACGCCTTTATGGCACGCCGATGATGTGGCCGGTCTTCACTGCAACTTTGTCAAATAAGCACCAATCAGGGTCAAACAAAGCTAGCTAGATAGCCAATGAGCTGGGATTTACGGGAGTATCCGGAAACCCTATATCTGTCGTAAAATGTAGCTACTAACCTTGTGCGACAGCATGCCTTTTCCTTTTGGACAAAAGTTATAAGAATATTCAGAGTTATGAAGTTATGAAACCTGGTTGTTTTGCAAATGTTGAACTTATAATATGGCTACTAATACTGGAAAAGCTAAATCAAAGTCCAAGTATACAGATTTTACTATATTCTTGCAGAAAAATGTCATATGAATGCAAATGTCTCTTTCACAATTTGCCCACATGTACCTGGGTGACTTCACACTAAATGTCATGTAGTTTGCTCATACTTCAAGTTATCAGTCTGAAACTTTGCACGTACACTGCTGCCATCTTGTGGACACCATCGGAATTACATCCAGAGTTATGGCTAAAACTGGGACCTTTCAGTTGCATTTCAAAGATGGTGGTAGAAAAAAAACGGTTGGTTTTTTCTTTGTATTTTCTTCTAGCAGATCTATTGTGTTATGTTCTCCTACATTCAATTCACATTTCCACAAACTTCAAAGTGGTTCCTTTCAAATGGTACCAAGAATAAGCATATCCTTGCTTCAGGGCCTGAGCTACAGGCAGTTAGATTTGGGTATGTCATTTTAGGCGAACATTTAAAAAAAGGGGGCTATCCTGAAGAAGTTTTAAAAACAAACTTTTATGCCATCTGTACAAACTGTACGAATACAATTGTTAAATTACAAGCCTAGTTGGTTTAGCCACAGAAAAAGACAGCAATGTTCCCGCTAGCCATGATTGGCTGGGATAATGAGTGGGCTGTACATACTGAGAGATGAGTTTGGATTGGTCTGCCGTGTACTGTAGCACGCTTCTGTCTATAATATGAGCTGGTCAGTATGTGTAGTTAATCCTTTATAATGCTGCTTTTTGAAAGATATCACATAGTAGAACTGCAAAAGTGCAAAAGTACTCTCCACGTTCTGGAGGACCGACCTTTGAAATCAGTGGAATGCACGGCGGAATTAGAGCATGATAGCTCAAGGAGATAGAGAAAATTCTGCCGTTTGATTGCAAATATGCAAACGGAGTCAAAAAGAGAACACACAGAAGGCTCTCGTATAAAACACCTGTCTCTAGATTACATTTTCAATGCAATCGTGGCATCCGTGACAGAGAGGGAGAAGCGTCCATACATGTAAGATAGTCTCGCTAGCTACATTTTCAGATATTACACATTTCTTATTTTGCCAGAAAGTCATTTTCATTTCAAGTTAAAGCGTACTGTTAGCTGGCTCGCTAGCTAATGTTATGTGCATGATGTGTGTAGTAATATTATTCATATCTCCGAGCCATTTACATTGCTTGTTATAGCCTAATGTTAGCTAGCTAGCTAACATAGAACCTGGTTGGTTAGCTACCTGGCGATTCATGCAGGGTAATAACATTTATTGTTTAGCTAGCTAGCTACATGTCTAAACAAAAGACTCCACTATGCAAGTAACCATTTCAATAGAATGTTCATGATGTCACTGCGACAACTGTCGATAGACGTAGCGGGGAAATTCGCTTTGGCCATCTGGTCCGATTTCAGAGCACTCGTCTGAGTGTGCCTGAGCGTAGAATAACGGACGGGTTTACGAACGCTCAACACCCATTTAATATGGCTTTAATATGGCTGGTGTCAGTAAACATAGGTAAAAAAGCTTCATTAAATTGTTGCCAGCAGCACAGTTGCAGTCACCAACGCTCTGGATAACATAAAAACAGCCTACCCAGCTCTGCTAGGGCGAGTAAAATGGTCAGAGTGAGCTGTTCCCTCATTTGTGTATGGAAGTAGCTATCAGGGACATCACTATGGCCTCCTGCAAAGCTTTCGTTTTAGCAGTTCTGTGTCTCCGGTCATGTTTTTATTCGTTATAGTTGTTAAAGACATCATAAGGTAGTTAATTTAAACCGATTTATAGCAGTTTATATCAGTTTATTGCGATTTTCCTGGATTTCTTTGTGACGCGCTTTGCTACTTTTCTCATTGTATAACCACAATTTGTGGCGCTAAATATGCACATTTTCAAACAAACTCTATATGCATTGTGTAATATGATGTTATAGGACTGTCATCTGAAGAATTCTGAGAAGGTTAGTGAAAAAATGTATATATTTTGGTGGTTTATACGTTATCGCTATTTTTGCCTTGAATCAATGCTGGTGTGATGTTTGCTATTGTGGTAAGCTAATATAACGCTATATTGTGTTTTCACTGTAAAACACTTAGAAAATCTGAAATATTGTCTGGATTCACAAGATCTGTGTCTTTCATCTGCTGTACGCTGTGTATTTTTAAGAAATGTTTTATGATGAGTAATTAGCTAATACACGATGGTCTCTGTAGTTATTCTAGTCGCTTTGGTGAGAGTTGTGATGCTGGCTGCAATGGTAAACTCTGATTTATACCTGAAATATGCACATTTTTCTAACAAAACATGCTATACAATAAATATGTTATCAGACTGTCATCTGATGAGGTTGTTTCTTGGTTAGTGGCTATTTATATCTTTATTTGGTCGAATTTGTGATAGCTACTGATGGAGTAAAAAAATGGTGGAGTAAAGAAGTGGTGTCTTTTGCTAACGTGGTTAGCTAATAGATTTACATAGTGTCTTCCCTGTAAAACATTTAAAAAATCAGAAATTATGGCTTGATTCACAAGATGTGTATCTTTCATTTGGTGTCTTGGACTTGTGATTTCATGAACATTTTATTATATGATATCCCTGTGGCTTTAGGCTAGGCTATGCTAGTCAGCTTTTTTGATGGGGGTGCTCCCGGATCCGGGGTTGTGAGGCGTTAGAGGTTAACCTGTTTGGGCTGCAAGGGGCAGTATTGAGTAGCCAGATAAAAGGTGCCCATTTCAAACGGCCTCGTACTCAATTCTTGCTCGTACAATATGCATATTATTATTACTATTGGATAGAAAACACTATCTAGTTTCTAAAACCGTTTGAATTATTTCTCTGAGTGAAACAGAACTCATTCTGCAGCACATTTCATGACCAGGAAGTGGAAAGTCTGAAATTGATGCTCTGTTCTTCTTCCTGCCTATAAATGGGCACAAGACCTATTAGTATACATGCACATCATACACCTTCCCCTGGGTGTCAAGAGGCTGTGAGAGAAGAAATGAGGTGATTATCTTGGTCTGAGATGGAACACATCATCTTGGAATGACGTGTCCCCCATTTTCGGTACTCTGAAGAGCGCGAGGTGGACAGTGGGATTGCCTTTTGTTTAGCTGCCGTTATAGGCGACTATTATCTCCGGCTTTGATTTTATTTGATACATGTCACCATATCATCGTAAAGTATGTTTTTTCAATATAGTTTCATCAGATTATTGAAATTTTTTCGGGAGTTTTGCCGTGTTCCGTTCTCTTCCGTTTGTTGACATGGAGAGCTTTGTGCCACTAGGCTAGCGCGCTTGCTAAATGAAGAGGGAAAGTTGCCGTTCTAAATCCAAACAACGACTGTTCTGGACAAAGGACAACTTGTCCAACATTCTAATGTAAGATTAGCAAAAGTAAGAAACATTTTATGATGCTATTTCATATATCTGTTGTAGTCGTTGGCGCCCAAGTGTTTCTGGCTATTGTGCTAAGCTAATATAACGCTACATTTTTTTTCCGCTGTAAAACACTTAATAAATCGGAAATATTGGCTGGAATCACAAGATGCCTGTCTTTCATCTGCTGTACACTATGTATTTTTCAGAAATGTTTTATGATGAGTAATTAGGTATTTGACGTTGGTGCCTGTAATTATTATGGCTGCTTTCGGTGCAATTTCTGTTTGTAGCTGCAATGTAAATTATGATTTATACCTGAAATATGCACATTTTTCTAACAAAACATATGCTATACAATAAATATGTTATCAGACTGTCATCTGATGAAGTTGTTTCTTGGTTAGTGGCTATTTATATCTTTATTTGGTTGAATTTGTGATAGCTACTGATGGAGTAAAAAACTGGTGAAGTAAAAAAAGTGGTGTCTTTTGCTAACGTGGTTAGCTAATAGATTTACATATTGTGTCTTCCCTGTAAAACATTTTAAAAATCGGACATGTTGGCCAGATTCACAAGATGTGTACCTTTCATATGCTGTATTGGACTTGTTAATGTGTGAAAGTTAAATATTTAAAATATATATATTTTGAATTTCGCGCCCTGCACTTGAAGTGGCTGTTGTCATAAGTGTGCCGACGCCGGGCTGCAGCCATAAGAAGTTAAAGAGCTGGGTGTGGCTAAAGCTTAAGAGGGTGTGAATGATGCTGAATGGGTGTAGACAAAGAAGAGCTCTCCAGTAGGTGTACCAAAACATTCCAGGGCCATTTTCTCAAGAGTGAGGCTACAAGTTTATCAACTTTCAAAGCATAATTATTTTCCCCTTGTTCCTCAGCTGCAGTGTATGATATACCCTTTTCTAGCTCTGAGTCCCTACTTTTATCCAATGTAAAAATGTAAAATAAAAATGTTTGCTACATAAAACCGAATCGAACCGGTCAGTCACAAATGTCTACTGTTTGTTGATGATCTTATGCTTCTGTCCCCAACCAAGGAGGGCCTACAGCAGCATCTAGATCTTCTGTACAGATACTATCAGACCTGGGCCCTGACAGTAAATCTCAGTAAGACAAAAATAATGGTGTTCCAAAAAAGGTCCAGTTGCCAGGACCACAAATACAAATTCCATCTAGACATCGTTGCCCTAGAGCACACAAAAAACTATAGTACCTCGG
Organism: Salvelinus fontinalis; assembly: GCF_029448725.1. Taxonomy (NCBI): domain Eukaryota; kingdom Metazoa; phylum Chordata; class Actinopteri; order Salmoniformes; family Salmonidae; genus Salvelinus; species Salvelinus fontinalis. The sequence goes on along the minus strand of NC_074696.1, from coordinate 39,929,396 downwards.
CCTAAACATCAGTACCACAGGTAACTTCCACAAAGCTGCGAACGATCTGAGAGACAAGGCAGGAAGGGCCTTCTACGCCATCAAAAGGAACATAAAATTCGACATACCAATTAGGACTGACAAAAAATACTTTCATCAGTTATAGAACACATTGCCCTTTATGGTTGTGAGGTCTGACGTCCGCTCACCAACCAAGAATTCACTAAATGGGGCAAACACCAAATTGAGACTCTGCAAAAATATCATCTGTGTACAACGTAAAACACCAAATAATGCATGCAGAGCAGAATTAGGCCGATACCCGCTAGTTATCAAAATCCAGAAAAGAGACGTTAAATTCGACAACCACCTAAAAGGAAACGATTCCCAAAACAAAGACATCACCTGCAGAGAGATGAACCTGGAGAAGAGTCCCCTAAGTAAGCTGGTCCTGGGGCTCTGTTCACAAACACAATCAGACACCACAGGACTTCAACACAATTCGACCAAAACAAATCATGAAAAAACAAAAAGATAATTACTTGACACATTGGAAAGAAAAAAAACAGAGCAAACTAGAATGCTATTTGTCCCTAAACAGAGAGTACACAGTAGTAGAATACCTGACCACCATGACTGACCCAACATTAAGGAAAGCTTTGACTATGTACAAACTCAGTGAGCATAGCCTTGCTATTGAGAGAGGCTGCCGTAGGAAGACCCCAAGAAACTCTCATATCTATTGGGTGAAATACCACAGTGTTCCATCGCAGCAGCAATATTTGTAACCTGTTGCCACAGGAAAATGGCAACCAGTGAAGAACAAACACACAAAAACGCAAATACAACCCATATTTATGTTTATTTATTTTCCTTTTGTACTTTAACTTTGCATATTGTTACAACACTGTATATATACATAATATGACATTTGAAATGTCTCTATTCCTTTGGAACTTTTGTGAGTGTAATGTTTACTGTACATTTTTTTATTGTTAATTTAACTTTTTTTTAATTATCTCTTTCACTTGCTTTGGAAATTGAAACATATGTTTCCTGTGCCAATAAAGCCCTTTGAATGTAATTGAGAGAGATGTCTCTGACAACCCAACCCCATACCAGCCATGACATCCCATCTACCTCTGTCAGTTAATTAACGACCCCAAGGAATGAGAGTTGAGAGAGAAGATGAGAAAAAGTGGTACAAAAAAAATGATGTAACGAAGGAGGGGGGGGGGGGGGTTGGAGGTGGTCTACCGTCATGAGAGAGAGAGAGTCATAAGGGACTAGTGATAAACCAGCCCCCTCCCTCCCTTTACATGGCCACTCATTTCATTTCAAATCCTCTCTGTCTCTCCCGCCCTCTTTGCGTTTTGATGCCGTTTGAACGGAAACACAACATTCCATCACATTAGAAGGGGTGTTCCAGTCTGAAGTCAGTGAGACTCTCTCCCTCTCTCTTTTTACCCTCTTCCCTGCTGAGCGCCGAGCTAAAACAGTGACCTTCCCCCCAGCGCAGCATGCCTAAGGTCAGCTTCTCTCGGAGCAGGCTTAGAGACGAGCTCTCTGGCACAGCGACCATGCTCCTCTCCTCGAACCCGTGGCCACGAGTTGCATTGCCGCTCTCAGGGGGAAAGGGGAAAGGGGAGAGAGACGGAACGGGGAAAGGGGAGGGGGAAGGAGAGGGGAGATAGAAAGCACAAAAACAAGGTAACAAAGGCCCCGAAATGAGCAGCTTAAAAGCTTAGCCGGCATTAGAGACGCATCATTTTCCATTGAAACCACTGGGCTGCTCTAAACCGACAGGAGTTGAGCGGTGTGCCCTAAGAACAATGAAACTTTATTTTATTATTTATCTCGAGCTTGGAAAAGCAGCAGCTACTCTTCCTGGGGTCAACAGAAAACATGAAATTATACAGAACGCTAATAGACCAGAACAGCTCAAGGACAGAACTACATAAATAAAAATAACAAAAGGCACACGTAGCCTACATATCAATACCAATACACACACCCAAACTATCTACAGTAGGTCAAATAGGGGAGAGGCGTTGTGCCGTGAGGTGTTGCTCTATCTGTTTTTTGAAACCAGGTTTGATGTTCATTTGAGCAAAACGAGATGGAACGTAGTTCCATGCAATAATGGCTCTATATAATACTGTACGCCTTCTTGAATTTGTTCTGGACTGTGAAAGGGACCCCTGGTGGCATGTCTGGTGGGGCAAGTGTATGTGTCAGAGCTGTATGTAAGTTGACTATGCAAACAATTTGGGATTTTCAACACATCAATGTTCCTTATAAAAAGAAGAAGTGATGCAGTCAGTCAACTCTTAGCCAAGAGAGACTGGCTGCTGATTACAATGAAGAGCAAGACATGCCGCTCTGTTCTGGGCCAGCTGCAGTTTAACTAGGTCTTTCCTTGCAGCACTCGACCACACGACTGGACAATAATCAAGATAAGAAAAAACTAGAGCCTGCAGGACTTGCTTTGACTAGTTGACTTGCTTTGACTAGCTAGTATTTATGTAATTCATAATTCCCATTGTCCCCCGAGGCAATGATATAAACAATAAACTTTTAAGTAGGATATATAGTGTCTGGATTTTGAAGGCTTATCGACAAGGATGCCGTCAAGACATTAAAACACGTTTTACCGAAACTCCACTTTCAAACATCAAGGAAAATAATCTGTCCACATCACCGATGCAAATGTATTTCGTTTGCGTGGACGCGACGTCTCTCCTTCCTGCTAATTAGCTACTTCGAAACATCGCACGTCAGCAGCTATAACCGAGAGGGAAGTTTTTGTCAGCTATCAAATTCACAAAGAGACTGTGGGATCTATGGGCAAATGCATATCGCAAACAGTCTCTCTTTTCTTAATCGCAACGCTTCGACCTCTATGCCAAGCTGTCATTCCTTTACTGAAATCTCAAATAAAGGATGCCGTGAAAATGTAGAAAATAGTTGAGAGGAGAAAAGCTGGAGCACAGAGCACCAGGAAGAAAAGTGAGCACAACCCCGGAGACAGTGATTTGGAGAGAGAGATTGACAACAACAAAAAAGGGTAAAAAATGTCAACACAGCAGAGACACCCTTCGCTGTTCCATTTGCCTCTCTTAGAGTGCTCTCGGTGAAAGGGCGAGCGGGGAGAGTTCACAGTGAAGTCAAGGGAGGACACACACAAAAGGAGGGAAGGAAGTGGTGCCAAAGATGGACAAAATGGCCTCTATACTCCCTCAGAGAGGGCTTAGGGAAGTTTTGATTCTTTTGCTGCTAGAGAACGTTCTGTAACCACCCCCTCTTCGCCTTCTGCTCATTCAGGCCCATTCAGCCTGGAACGATACGGTAGCAGGGATTAAGACAAAAAAAAAAAACTGAAAGAGGCTTAGCCACATTATCAATTGTACTCCCGGGTCCACTTCTTCTCTGGTGCTAAAACAACGCAATGTTTATGGTGAGAAATGAGAGGGAGGGAGGGAGACAGGGATAGAGGCATGTCCGGGGTGGCTTTAACTCACAGACAATGAGTCATGCTTCCTTTCGTGCCGATTACTCTCAGTGGAAGTCATCGAAAGGTAAGTTGGGAAAAGAGTTAGAAAATAGTTGTAGCTGCATGGAGACGGACATCATCGGGAAACCTGAACTGAATCTCACGTGTGCCACCTAGAGATCCACAACTCAGTTCCAAAGGGATGGGTATCTGCATTCAAGTACACTACAAACCAATCAGGGAGAGAGTCACAGCTGTGTTCCCTTGTCCTGCTGACACCCTCATCCATCCCCTACAGCCATGCGCTTTTCCACCTGTCCACCTAACTACCACCAACAAACCACAACAAAATATTTTACGTTTGACCTTTGGATCCCACCCATCCCCCAGTTAAAAAAATGTACGGTGTGTTGTCGGAGTCTTGGGTTGACATTCTTGGGTTGACAGGTCTTTAGCTGTGTCAGTACTCAGCCCCAGTTATGTTTTCCTCTGGCCCTGTCAGATTTGTCGCTAATCCGGTGGAATGAGTGTAACGGTTGGAACAGAGGGCGCGATGTAGCGTATAGCACGATCCTTTTGCAATTTTGCCGACAGCTAATCACGTTTCTCTGACAAATTGGGCATGTGGGAGAACGAGTTGTGTGACGATCGCTTGCGTTGCTTGCGTGTGTGTGCGCATCTGTGAAATGTGTCAATGTCCAATGTGTCATTTCCAGTCGACAGCACCAATTAAAACCTTATCGATACGTTTCCCTTAGAGTTTACATCATTAACATAGGTCTCGTCTACAGTGATGTAAAGTACCTAAGTAAAAATACTTGAAAGTACTACTTACGTAGTTTTTTGGGGTATCTGTACTTTACTTTACTATTTATATTTTTGACAACGTTTACTTCACTACATTCCAAAAGAAAATAATGTACTTTTTACTCCATACATTTTCCCTGACACCCAAAAGTACACATTACATTTTGACAGGAAAATGGTCCAACTCATACACTTATCAAGAGAACATCCCTGGTCATCCCTACTGCCTCTGATCTGGCGGGACTCACGAAACACAAATGCTTCATTTGTAAATGATGTCTGAGTGATGGAGTGTGGCCCTGGCTCTCCGTAAATAAAAAAAGAAAATGGTGCCGTATATTTTGCTTAATATAAGGAACATGAAATGATTTATACTTTTATTTTTGATACTTAAATGGAATTTGAGCAATTCCATTTAGTTTTGATACTTAAGTATATTTAAAACCAAATACTTTTACTCAGGTAATATTTTACTGGGTGAATTTCACTTTTACTTGAGTCCTTTTCGATTAAGGTATCTCTACTTTTACTCAAGTATGACAATTGAGTACTTTTTCCACCACTGCGTGTCTATAGTGTTTTGTGAGCCTGTCTCTCTGAAAAGACTAAGCAGAACTCCAACTTTGTGCTCATGAACTGATTTTAGATTCACTACCTTATGATTATCATAGTCTATATCCAGAGCAGCAGCGTTCTCCTCACAGATGTGTCTTTTTGATTCATATAGACCCTTTCCCACCCTTCCAGAGCACCCACACTCATCTACACTCTCTTTAAACCAAACTGAAAATCCACCTACAGCTAAGATTTGAGGAAAAACAAAAGACATCTTTTATGGTATGGGCTACTCCTCTGTGAGCTCCTTCTATCAACACTCTTTTTCTCTGTCCTCCTTTTCACCGGAGCTGTCTTCCTGTCTGTCTCAGCGCGCCAGCTCTCTCTGTTTTTCATTTCTGAATTCTGAAGATATTACCTGACGATATTACCTGACGAAAATGTTAACATAAGGAAACTGTATTTACATAAGTCCCAGAGAGGGAAATGGTGGGATAACGAGGATGTTCTATTTGTGTCAGATCTGGACTGGGATCAGTGGAAGATCGGCTCAGCGCGCCGTTCAGCCACTACAAAGATAAATAAATAATTGAAAGAGAAAAACACATGAAGGATGACAGATGTGCAAGATTCAGATTCCAATCCAAATCTTAGAGCTGATGTGAGACACATCATTAGACTGTGTGTGTGTGTGTGTGTGTGTGTGTGTGTGTGTGTGTGTGTGTGTGTGTGTGTGTGTGTGTGTGTGTGTGTGTGTGTGACGAACAGGCGTGTGAGCATGCATTCCGTTCTGCATGTATCCCTAGGAGTTTGATTGAATGTGTTTGTATAAATGTTGAGAAGTTAACATGTATGCTGATTTATGTGGATATGTGTCAATTACAATCTATAGTGCATTCAGAAAGTATTCAGACCCCATGACTTTTTCCACATTTTGTTACGTTACAGCCTTATTCTACACTGGATTAAATCTACACACAATAATCCATAATGATGAAGCAAAAACAGTTTTTTTGACATTTGTACTCCCTGTTCACCCAAGTCTGCGTGGCCAAAAACGACTCCAACACCATAATTAAGTTTGCTGACGACACAACAGTGGTAGGCCTGATCACCAACAACGATGAGACAGCCTATATGAAGGAGCTCAGAGACCTGGCAGTGTGGTGCCAGGACAACAACCTCTCCCTCAATGTGAGCAAGACAAAGGAGCTGATCGTGGACTGCAGGAAAAGGCGGGCCGAACAGGCCCCCATTAACATCGACGGGGCTGTAGTGGAGCGGGTCGAGGGTTTCAAGTTCCTTGGTGTCCACATCACCAACAAACTATCATGGTCCAAACACACCAAGACAGTTGTGAAGAGGGCACGACAAAACTTTTTTCCCCACAGGAGACAAACGATTTGGCATGGGTCAAATCCCCCCCCCCCCCCCCCCCCCCCCCCCCCCCAATTACCTCAACGAAACTGTACCCCCACACAATGACTCGGTACCGGTAACCCCTGTATATAGCCTCGTTATTGTTATTTTATTGTGTTACTTTTTATTCTTTTTGACTTTAGTTTATTTGGTAAATATTTTCTTAAATCTTCTTGAACTGCACTGTTGGTTAAGGACTTGTAAGTAAGCATTTCAGGGTAAGGTCTACACTTGTTGTATTCGGCCCATGTGACAAATAAAGTTTGATTTGATTTGAGAAAGGGGAGTCGGCCAGGCAGAGACAGCTAGAGTAGTTAGTCACTCAAGTGCCTTGTTGTTTACCTTAACACTCCTGAGCCAGACTACGCTCAATCATAGGAGCTACTGAAGAGTCTTCAGTAAAGACTTAACCTGTTTGGGCTGCAGGGGCAGTATTGAGTAGCCGTATAAAAGGTGCCCATTTCAAACGGCCTCGTACTCAATTCTTGCTCGTACAATATGCATATTATTATTACTATTGGATAGAAAACACTCTCTAGTTTCTAAAACCGTTTAAATTATATCTGTGAGTAAAACAGAACTCATTTTGCAGGAAACTTCCTAACAGGAAGTGGAAAATCTGATATCGATGCTCTGTTCTAGGGCCTGCCTATAAATGTCCTTGATATATATCAGTATACATGCACTTCATACGTCTTCCACTAGATGTCGACAGGCAGTGAAAGAAGAAATGGAGTGTGTAACTTGATCTGGGGTCGAACAAAAGCTCTTTGTATGACGTGTCACCAATTTCCTGTTTTCTGGAGAGCGCGTGAAGGGACCTGGTTTTGCCTTCTGTACAGCTGTCGTTATAGACGACTAATATCTCCGGCTTTGATTTTATTTAATACATGTGACAATATCATCGTAAAGTATGTTTTTTCAATATAGTTTTATTAGATTATTGAAATTTTTTCGGGACGTTAGGCGTGTTGCGTTGTGTGCCTCTGTTCAGGAAGGAGAGCTTCGGGCCACTTTGCTAGCTTTCCGTGCTAATTAACTGGAGAAGAGGACATTCTAAATCCAAACAACGATTGTTCCCGACAAAGGACCCCTTGTACAACATTCTGATGAAAGATCGTCAAAAGTAGGACCCATTTTATGATGCTATTTCATATATCTGTCGAACATGTGAAATAGTCGTTTGCGCCCAGATTTTGGGTACTCTCTCGCTATACCTAAGCTGGATGTCGTAATGAAGTTATTTTTAGAATTCTAACACGGCGATTGCATTAAGAACTAGTGTATCTATCATTTCCTATACAACATGTATTTTTTAGTAACGTTTATGTATAGTTATTTGGTCAGAATAGTTGAGTGCCATAAAAATATCCGCACATTCTGGGAAAAAGATGCTATGTTAGCACAATGTATAACCACTGATCTCAGCTCTAAATATGCACATTTTCGAACAAAACATAAGTGTATGTATAACCTGATGGTATAGGACTGTCATCTGATGAAGCTTATCAAGGTTAGTCAAAAATTATATCTCTTTTGCTGGTTTATTCGCTATCGCTAACGTGCCTATTGCTATCGCTAATGTGCCTTGATGAATGAATGCGGTAGTGTGGTAGGCTATTGTAGTAAGCTAATATAATGCTATATTGTGTTTTCGCTGTAAAACACTTAAAAAAATCGGAAATATTGGCTGGATTCACAAGATGTTTGTCTTTAATTTGCTATACACCATCGATTTTTCAGAAATGTTTTATGATGAGTATTTAGGTATTTGACGTTGGTGTCTGTAATTACTCTGGCTGCTTCAGTCCTATTTGTGACGGTAGCTGTGATGGTAGCGGCAATGTAAAACTGATTTATACCTCAAATATGCACATTTTTCGAACAAAACATAGATTTATTGTATAACATGTTATAAGACTGTCATCTGATGAAGTTGTTTCTTGGTTAGTTTGGTTGGTTCTTGGTTAGTTAGGTTGGCTTTGTGCATGCTACCTGTGCTGTGAAAAATGTCTGTCCTTTTTTGTATTTGGTGGTGAGCTAACATAAATATATGTGGTGTTTTTGCTGTAAAACATTTAAAAAATCGGACATGTTGGCTGGATTCACAAGATGTTTATCTTTCATATGCTGTATTGGACTTGTTAATGTGTGAAAGTTAAATATTTCAAAAAAATATATTTTGAATTTCGCGCCCTGCACTTGAAGTGGCTGTTGTCATATTGTGCCCGGCTTCGAGCTTGCAGCCCAAAGAAGTTAAAGGTCGAGATCGAGATCCCCACACAGATCACATTCTCTTGGAGAGATTGGAAATCCAAATTGGCCTACTCGGACAAGATCTTGCTTGTTTTAGAGCTTATCTAAAGAGATAACTGAAAGATATCAGTTTGTCTCTGTCGATGGCTTATCCTCTGACAAATCAATGGCCCCAAAATAGCCTACCCTGGAAGCCTGTGTTTCAGACATAAGGAAGTGGACGGCGGAATAGGTTTTCATTTTAAACTCAGACAAAACAGAGTTCTAAGTCCCAGGACCTGTTTGATCTGACAATTCATCTCGGTGGTTGTACAGTCGTCTGAAATAAAGGACCTCGGTGTTACTCTGGACCCTGATCTCTTTTGAGGAACATATTAAAACAAAATTTCACGAGCTGCTTTTCCCCCCCCATCTTCGTAACATTGCAAACATCTGAGCCAGGTCTCTTGAAGGGACAGGTGGACACAAAATGACCAGCAGTACTGCAATACAGACAACTCTGGGTCTCAAGTCTGCGTACGATTTCGGCTTGAGACAGCCTAGCCCTGTATCGGCTCGGGAAGATGTGAATCGGCAGAGTCCGGAGGCTGTTGGAGGGACTCGGGTCAGATACTCTCCTGGACGTAGATGCTTGGGACTTCCAGAGTTCATCAGCTGCAAGGTGGGATCCCTGAGTGTGCAATCGGACCTCTTCTCCCTCCTATGTTACCGTAGCCGACCATCGATCCGGATGGTTAAAGCGATGAGTGAGTGGAGATCCGTCGGTGGTTCTCGGGCTGCCAGCTCATCTTTTACCTCCTCCGATAATCCATGCAGGAACATGTCTAACAGCGCTTCTGGGTTCCAGGTACACTCCGCTGATAGCGCGCGGAACTCCACCGCATAGTCTGCCACACTGAGGGAGTCCTGCCGAAGCTGGAGTAACTTCCGGGCAGCCTCTCTCCCGGACACCGGAGCCTCAGACTTCTCACCTCCGCCACGAATACCTCCAGACTGAGGCAGATGGCAGATTGTTGCTTCCACACCGCCGTGGCCCAGGCCAGTGCCCTCCCGGACATCAGTGTAAAATGTACGCTATCTTCGAGCGGTCCAAGGGGAACAAAGAAGGCTGCAACTCTACAGGGAGCACTGGGAGAGAAAGGCCCTGGGAGAGAAAGGCCCTGCAGCTTCTGGAATCTCCATCGTAGCGCTCCGGAGAAAGGTAAGTGGGGTTTCCGGGAAACCTGGGTGACGGCGCTGCTATCAGCCGGGTTACAGAGGGGCTGGGAGGTTACCGTCTTGGTAGGCTACCTAGTAGCCAACCCACGGATTTGCTCCCGCAATGCATCCAAGGCTAGGTTGTGACTTTCGGCCATGGCTTGGAACCCTTCAATCAGACCGCAAATAAACTCCTCGTGCCAACCAATGGTGGCTCCTTGGAAGGAGTGGTCCAAGTCTGCTAGGTCAGTCATGGCCAGTTCGTACCGTCAGGTATCAAGGTAAGCCCCAAGTGCAGACTGTGTGAAGTAACAATGTTTATTGTAACCACAGGGGCAGGCAAACAGGTCAAGGCAGGCAGGGGTCGATAATCCAGAGTAGGAGCAAAGGTACAGGACGGCAGGCAGGCTCAGGGAGAGGCAGAGTTCAGTAATCCAGAGGTGGAGCAAAGGTACAGGACGGCAGGCAGGCTCAGGGAGAGGCAGAGTTCAGTAATCCAGAGGTGGAGCAAAGGTACAGGACGGCAGGCAGGCTCAGGGACAGGCAGAGTTCAGTAATCCAGAGGTGGAGCAAAGGTACAGGACAGCAGGCAGGCTCAGGTACAGGCAGAGTGGTCAGGCGGGCGGGTACAGGGTCAGGACAGGCAAGGGTCAAAAACCAGGAGGCAAGAAAAAGAGAGGCGGGGAAAAGACAGGAGCTGACAGGCCAAACTCTGGTAAGCTTGACAAACAAGACGAACTGACACAGACAAACAGAAAAAACATGTATAAATACCCAGAGGATAAGTGGGGAAGATGGGCGACACCTGGAGCGGGTGGAGACAAGCACAAGGACAGGTGAAACAGATCAGTGCGTGACAAGGTCCTATGATTGAGTGTTGTCTGGGCCAGGGGTGTGAAGGTGAATGGCAAGACACTGGAGTGACGAACCACCCTTGCTGTCTCTGCCTGGCCGGCTCCCCTCTCCCCACTGGGATTCTCTGCCTCTGACCCTTTAATGAGGGCTGAGTCACTGGCTTGATAGTGCTATTCCATTCCGTTCCTAGGAGGGGTGAATCACGTCTTGCCAGGCATGTTTCGCTATACTCGACTTGAGTGGGTTGAGTCACTGACGTTATCTTCCTGTCTGGTCTTGTGCCCCCTCGATGGTGGGGGAGATCTTCGTGGGCTATACATCACCTTGTCTCAGGGTAGTAAGTTGGTGGTCTGTTGATATCTCTCTGGTGGTGTGGGGGCTGTGTTTTGGCAAAGTGGCTGGGATTATATCCTGCCTGGTTGGCCCTGTCCCTCTCTGCCCTCTCGGAGGACCTGAGCCCTAGGACCATGTCTCAGGACTACCTCGCCTGACGACTCCTGGCTGTCCCCGTCCCCAGTCCCCAGTCCACCTGGTTGTGCAGCTGATCCAGTTTCTGCTGTTCTGCCTATGACTATGGGACCCTGACCTGTTCACCGGACCTGCTACTATATCCCAGACCTACTGTTTAGAACCTCTCTCCCCCTCTCCCTCTCTACTGCACCCGCTGCCTCAACCTCTGAATGCTCTGCTATGAAAAGCCAACTGACATTTACTCCTGATGTGCTGACCTGTTGCACCCTTTATAACCATTGTGATTATTATTTGAGCCTGCTGGTCATCTATGAACGTTTAAACATCTTGAAGAACGATCTAGCGCCAATGGCCATGAACTCTTATAATCTCCACCGGCAAAGCCAGAAGAGGACTGGTTCCTATGTTCCTGCCTTTCTAGGGAGTTTTTCCAAGCCACCGTGCCTCTACATCTGCATTGCTTGCTCTTTGGGGTTTTAGGCTGGGTTCCTGTATAAGCGTTCTGTGACATCTGCTGTAAAAAGGACTTTGCAAATAATTGTGATTGATTGATTGTAAGCCTCTGAGTGCGTATGTTTGTTAATGCATATACGTGAGAGAGACGTTTCTTCAGTCTATCTGTCTATCCGTGTGTGTGTGTGTGTGTGTGTGTGTGTGTGTGTGTGTGTGTGTGTGTGTGTGTGTGTGTGTGTGTGTGTGTGTGTGTGTGTGTGTGTACTTATTTATGCATAATCTTGATAAAGATTACACGCTCCCCGCCTCCCATGAGGAAAGCGGGCAGAGAAAGGAGAGACCTCCCCGGGGGCCAATAAACTCCCTTAATTAGGAGGGGCCTAGTTAATTAAGTACCGTGCCCGACTATATCAGAGGGAATCTTTGCCAGGGAGCGCTGCTGACACCTTACTGAACTCGCCCCAGCCCTGCCCCAGTGATCCCAGCTCTCCCAGTTAGTCAGTGCCAAGGTGCCTCACAGACCTCCAGCCAACACACCCCAAAATAAAGAATTCCATGTTCCGTCTTCCTACCCTCAGGCTGTAACCGTCCCGGTTCCTGCATCATACGCTTTCCTTATATTCTTATGTCACAGCCGAGGCCTCTTGAGTCACTTTAGAAAACAAACCGAGGATTAGCCAGTGAAAATCGCCTAAGAAAGACTGGTTTTAGTGTCTTTAACCAGCATTGGACATTATTCTGGGTTTAAAAGAAGTTAAGTGTTCAGAGAAAGCTGGAATTCTCCCAGAGGGGCAACTCGGCCGGTGTTTTGCAGTCGTGTCTCTTTACAAAATGCACCGCTCGACCACACAGCAAAACAGAGACGTGGGAGAGAGAGAGAGGGATGGAGCTTTAAAATATACAAGAGGTTGAATTGATTAAATGTTGAAAAGTGTGAGTAATTCTTCCAGCCCTGGGAACACACACTGCACCCCCTCCATTATTCATTGCCATGCATTTCTCTACTCTTTCTCTCTCGCTCTCTCTATCCCTCTCTCACTCTCTATATTCCTCTCTCACTCTCTCTATCCCTCTCTCGCTCTCTATCCTTCTCTCTCCCTCTCTTTTCCCCTTCCCTCCCTCAGTCTTGCAGCTGGCTGTCGATAAGCGATGATGAATTGCATCTAGTTTGGAACCTGCATTTGTTCTGTCACTATTTCCGTAACAGTGTCCAACAGAAATCAAGTGCCTGGGAGTTACTGTACTTCTACTCTCGTGTTGTGATTATTCTCTATGATTTACAGTTGAAGTAAAAAATTCCCTGTCTTAGGTCAGTTAGGATCACCACTTTATATTAATAATGTGAAATGTCAGAATAATAGTAGAGAGAATGATTTATTTCAGCTTTTATTTCTTTCATCACATTCCCAATGGGTCAGAATTTTACATACACTCAATTAGTATTTGGTAGCATTGCCTTTAAATTGTTTAACTTGCTTAAATTGTTTAACTTGTTTAAATAGTTTAACTTGGGTCAAACATTTCGGGTAGCCTTCCACAAGCTTCCCACAATAAGTTGGGTGAATTTTGGCTTATTCCTCCTGACAGAGCTGGTGTAACTGAGTCAGGTTTGTAGGCCTCCTTGCGCGCACATGCTTTTTCAGTTCTGCCCACAAATTTTCTATAGGATTGAAATCAGGGCTTTGTGATGGCCATTCCAATACCTTGACTTTGTTGTCCTTAACCCATTTTGCCACAAATTTGGAAGTATGCTTGGGGTCATTGTCCACTTGGAAAACCCATTTGCGACCAAGCTTTAACTTCCTGACTGATGTCTTGAGTATATCCACATCATTTTCCATCCTCATGATGCCATGTATTTTGTGAAGTGCACCAGTCCCTCCTGCAGCAAAGCACCCCCACAACATGATGCTGCTACCCCTGTGCTTCACGGTTGGGATGGTGTTCTTCGGCTTGCAAGCCTCCCCCTTTTTCCTCCAAACATAACGATGGTCAGTATGGCCAAACAGTTCTATTTTTGTTTCATCAAACCAGAGGGCATTTCTCCAAAGAGTACGATCTTTGTCCCCATGTGCAGTTGGAGACATGGGATCTTTATTTGATGGCGGTTTAGGAGCAGTGGCTTCTTCCTTGATGAGCGGCCTTTCAGGTTATCAATCAATCAATCAATCAATCAATTTTATTTTATATAGCCCTTCGTACATCAGATAATATCTCGAAGTGCTGTACAGAAACCCAGCCTAAAACCCCAAACAGCTAGAATGCAGGTGTAGAAGCAGGTTATGTCGATATAGGACTCATTTTACTGTGGATATAGATACTTTTGTACCTGTTTCCTCCAGCATCTTCACAAGGTCCTTTGCTGTTGTTCTTGTATTGATTTGCTCTTTTCGCACCAAAGTACGTTCATCTCTAGGAGACAGAACGCGTCTCCTTCCTGAGCGGTATGACGGCTGCGTGGTCCCATGGTGTTTATACTTGCGTACTATTGTTTGTACATATGAACGTGGTACTTTCAGAAGCTTCTAATGCCATGACATAATTTTCATGATTTTCCCAAGATGTTTAAAGGCACAGTCAACTTAGTGTATGTAAACTTCTGACCCACTGAAATTGTGATAAGTGAAATAATCTGTAAACAATTGTTGGAAGAATTTCGTGTTTCATGCACAAACTAGATGTCCTAATCGACTTGTCAAAACTATAGTTTGTTAACAAGAAATTTGTGGAGTGGTTGAAAGACGAGTTTTAATGACTCCAACCTAAGTGTATGTAAACTTCCCGACTTCAACTGTACCTTACATGGTTGTCTACCATCCTCCTCTTAGTTTCTTGAAGACAACTACGGTATCGCTGTCCTTTACAGCAGGTAACTTCATAAGGAAAGTGTTTGGTTGTGTCGATAATGACAAAATTGCCACCCTTATTATCAAGCAAAGAGCATGGCATTTAAATTGCCCTTTCCGGCTTACAACACAATAGCAACCAGCTGTTCAATAATACCCTCTTGCAGTTATCTTTCCACATAGACAAACACAGCTCGGAACAAATACTCCTTCCTATGCCTTCTGTGTATCCCTCCCCACTCATCCTAGGCCTGAAATAGCTTTACAACACCCAATATCATTTACATTCAGTCACTTAGCAGACGCTCTTATCCAGAGCGACTTACAGGAGCAATTAGGGCCCAATGGCACAGAGAGATTTTTCACCTAGTCGGCTCAGGGATTCGAACCAACGACCTTTCGGTCACTGGCCCAACGCTCATGTATTTATAGGCTCCAGTTTAGACAACTATATTGCCTAAGTCAATACAACAACAGCACAACAACCACTATACAATGTAGCTTTATATTTACAATGTCTGTGTTGGGTGATGGGGGGGGGAAGGATGCATTAGTAGTGTTGGTAGTGTCACAGCTGGCATCCTAGCCCATGACCACCCACTGCTGTGGTAGAGATGTGCCCAGCATAAATGTACATGGGGGATTTGTCTTAAGCCACCATTAACCCCCACATTGCAGAACTGTGGGGGTTGATGGGGTTGAAGTGGGGCCTCAAGACTCAATGCTCTGATTGCTATGGGGGATTAGTTCCCAAATGGGGGGGGGGGGGGTGAAGTCTGTGAGAGTCCAGTAAGGGGTGCTAGCCGTGCTACTCCGTCAGGATCCCTGGTGGTGCAGCCTGGGGATGAGTTGAGAGTCTTTTGTGTGAAAGCCAAGAAGTGGATGTTTTGGTGATAAGGATAATTGAGGAAAACATAATTTGGTATGACAAAGTACATGTCCTCGTCGATCGCAGGGAGTGGTGTCTCGTTGGAATGTCTGTTGGGTTGTGTGTGTGTGTGTGTGTGTGTGTGTGTGTGTCCATATATACTTGAATGTGTATGCATGTGTGCCTATATTCACATGTCTGCACTCAAGGGGTGTCTTCAAACAGACAGACCCCTGCTCTGTTCCCTCTCCTTATCCCGGTGTAAGGACCGACGCCGGACAGGAGAAGCAGGTACGGGGAGTCAGACATTTATTCGGGAACAGACATAGAATAAGACAGGAACAGCGTCCGCACACGGGTGACACAGACATATGACAAACAATGCAGCAGCGGGGAACAGAGCTGGAGAACTGACAAATATAGGGGAGGTAATAAACAGGGGATTGAGTGAGTCCAGGTGAGTCCAATATCGCTGAAGCGCGTGACGAGGGAAGGCAGGTGTGCGTAAATGATGGTGGCAGGAGTGCGTAACGCAGGGCAGCCTGGCGCCCCTCGAGCGCCAGGGGTCGAAGAGCTGGAGCAGGCGTGACGCCCGGACTCTCTCAGGTCCGTGTTTTATCTGGGATATGTAGAGTGCCTTTGAGTCTGTGAAAAGTGGCCACACAAATAAAGAACATTTCCACTATCATTAGCACAGTAACTCCTAATCGTTTTCATGTCTCTCATAGCAGCCTTCCACCAGACGTTGTTTGAAGCTGTAAATTATGTCTTAGACTCCCATTAAGGATGCAGCCGAGGATTTATTTATCGAAAGAGATGTTCTCTTTCTCCTTAAATTCTGCCTCGCTCATGCTCTGATAAGCCGGGTTTGTGATGTGTTAACGAGCCACTAATGAGTCCAGCTCTTAACCTCACATGGAAATCTGTTTCTGCATGAAATACTGAGCGCAGAGGCGATTTAATCTCACCCCGGGTCTGGGAAGGCAAGGCGGCGCGAGGTCAGGCGTGAGAGAGTGTGTTTGTGTGTCTGTGTATGTGTTTTTGTGGGGACCGGGGGAGTTAAAGTGTACAGTGTGTGCTTGTGCGTGTCTGTGCAGTGCAGTACAGCCTATGTGTGGATGTATGGGCTGGTGCAAGGGCGATAGGCACTAGTGAGGCAAAGTAGGCCTGTAAATTAAACTGGAAACAAATGAGAATGAATCACCTACATCATTTCTCTCTTCTTCCTCTGCCCACTCCAATCTCAGTGTCCCCCGCAGAGAGAGACATCACGCCCGGGGTCTCACAGCAGAGAGAGTACATCTGGAGAGGTCGCTACTTTGAGAGTGACTCTACTACTTTGTCTGTAAAGTCTCTGTGTGAAGATGAAGGACAACTCTATTTTGCTCTCGCTCTAGCTTCCTCTCTCCCTCATCATCTCTGCTCTCTCAGGTCCAATGGAATAATCCTAGAGAGCGAGAGAGCGAGAGAGCCGTTGCTCTTGACTTTACCTCTCGTACCACTCTTGCCTGTGGGAGCCCTCTAACCAATCAACTCCATTTTCTAGTGACGTATCGTCTCTTCTTAATAAATTCCACGTGATCTGCTTTGATTCCCTTTAAAAGTGGTAAAGAGTGCATCTATTACGTACGATTAAGTTTTGTATTGAACTTTTATTAATAAAAGAGTAGTCAAGTGTTGTGTTCGTCGCTCTGGATAAGAGCGTCTGCTAAATGACTTAAATGTAATGTAAATGTGTTCCCATTGTGGGGTCGTTGTAAGGTCGTTGTAAGGTTTGATTTACCCTCACCCTGATTTACCCTCACCCTCAACCTTTGATTTACCCTCACCCTTGTCTGAACAATGTTAATACTTAGTAGCAGTATCCTTACACGTTATCGTGAAATCATTTTGATTCTGATTTTAGATACAGCCAACAAACAGTAACTACTAGCTGTTAATTATTTCCCATCAGACTTTTATTTATTTTTACAAACTGATTTTGACAAACCCAAACTTGAACTCAGTACAATTTGAGTTGCATTTGGACACCTGCCCGTCATTGAGCTCAGAGCTAGGTGTACAGTACTGCATTATGATGAGAGTGATAGCGGGCGTGAGGGCAGCTGGGGAATTGGAGCGGCAGAACAATCTGTCTCCTTTGCTAGAGATCTGTGTCTCACCATATGTGTGTGGGGGTGGTGTTAGAATAGTGATCTGTAAAGATTTGCTGCAATATTGAAGACACACGCCACATACACTTCACATGCCACATACACTTCACATACCACATACACTTCACATGTCACATACATGCATGGCACACTATGCCACGGACACACACATATGTAAATGGATTCCCGCAGAGATCCTTTACGCACTCAAACACACATACATACCCGAGTGCACGCACACACACACACACACACACACTGTCTAAAGAGCCACATATGCTGTAGACACTTTCAATTACACTCACACACACACACACACACACAAAGAACCCCCTCTTTGCATTTGGGGACTTTACATGTTAGCACTCTCTAGGTTCCTGCAGCAAAGTGATTCATTCAGGGGCTCTGGAGGGATCTCTCCTGTATATAGTAAATAAGGTCATGTATAGGGCACAGGGGAGTGCCAGGGGGGCGGAGAGAGTTGTGTCACCATGCATTACGTTTGAATATTCATGGTGGTGTGGCACTTTGTGTTCGCGATACTCTATAGGTTGCCCTCTCCTGGCTCTCCTTTGTGGCATGCTCAACACTCCCGTTCAACAACGAGCAGAAGCTGCTAAAAGCATCAGAGGCCATCTGTCTGTCTGCCTCTGAGCCTGCTAATAGATGTGTAAGCACACGTTATCACACACTGTGTACTCGCCGCAATAGAAACATGTACAGGTTCCAAATAGACGTGTCTTTTTGTGCCTTAAAAAGACAGCAGTATCGACACAAAACTAAAATGTGTAAAGTGTTGGTCCCATGTTTCATGAGCTGAAATTAAATATTCCAGAAATGTTTCATATGCACCAAAAGCTTATTTCTCAAAAATGTTGTGCTCACATGTTTACATCCCTGTTAGTGAGCATTTCTCCTTTGCCAAGATAATCCATCCACCTGACAGGTGTGGCATATCAAGAAGCTGATTAAACAGCATGATCATTACACAGGTGCACCTTGTGCTGAGTACAATAAAAGGCCACTCTAAAAATGTGCAGTTTTGTAACACAACACAATGCCACAGATATCTCAAGTTTTGAGGGAACGTGCAACTGGCATGCTGACTGCAGGAATGTCCACCAGAGCTGTTGCTAGAGGACGTTCATTTCTCTACCATAAACTGCCTCCAACGTTGTTTTAGATAATTTGGCAGTACGTCCAACCAGACTCACAACCGCAGACCATGTGTCACCCTGCCAGCCCAGGATCTCCACATCCGGCTTCTTCAGCTGCGGGATCGTCTGGGGGTTGCTGAGGAGTATTTCTGTCTGTATTAAATCTCTTTTGTGGGGAAAAAACTCATTCTGATTGACTGGGCCTGGCTCTCCATGGCTGCACCCCTACCTAGTCATGTGAAATCCATAGATTAGGGCCTAATGAATTTATTTAAATTGATTGATTTCCTTATATGAACTGTAACTCAGTAAAATCTTTGAAATTGTTGCATGTTGTGTTTATATATATTTTTCAGTATATATAGAGTTTGAGAAGAAAAAAGGGAACTGGTTTAATGCAATTGGGATATTAAAATGTGTTTTTTTATTGTAAATCCTAGTATCATGCTTTAACTGAAGTTGAAATATGTACATTTTTCATGGCCTATTTACCAGTCTCACTTTTTTTTTAAATGTAAGCTTAAATAGAATGAATACCTACCAGAAGACAATAATGAACAGAGAAACCCAGAGACAATCCCAATTCAGGCCTACTAAATCTCTCTATGAGGTCCTGGCAGAGGGTTTAGCATTAGCAGGCCCTGTGCGTATTTATGGGCTCTCCCTGCAGCTAATTGAATACCTGTCTTATGTGGCCTGATTATGGTAATAGGTCCCCACGGTGCAGCCGGTGGATGTCCTTGCGATTACGATTGCCGTGGAGGCTCAGAGAGCGGCAGCGGCGGCACACAGCTTACTGGTTTATGGTACAGCTGATAAAATTCCTCACTTGAGCCTCGTGGAGTACAGAGGCACAGGTTAGCAACGACCTGCAGCTGACCAAGGTCATAGGAAAGTACACTCTAGATAGGTGAGTTGGACAACTTTGGACAAGGATTACTGTGAATGTCAGTGTGTACCTGTATAGAATTGAATGATGTTTTGACATAAAGTAATTGAAGGGGAATACTGTGTGGAATATATCATTGAATTTATAATAAATTCAAGTATAAGCCTTTTGGCCTGATGGAGTGACATATCAGGTGAGATCAAGACCTCTGCCCTTATTATGCCCTTATTATCATGGAAATATACATTCTACCAATGGCGGTAATATGTGAACATTTATGCGTGTGTGGGCGGGTGTGTGTCAGTGCATATACCAACTTCTCTTAAAATGTACACTGCGCGCACACACACACACATATTCTCACATACACACGGCACACACACACACACACCACAAAGCATGTGTGCTCAGAGGCCGCTGTGCTCTTTTCGACATGTAAATAGCATTTTGTGGGGTTGAAAAAGTGGTTTTGCTGAGCTTCATTTACCTGGCCTTGGCATCACGGAGGGCCAGGGAGGGGCTGATAATTAAAATGGAAGCCCGCTGCTGAGATGGAATATTCATGGGAGATTACTTCCACCCCTAAACATCTGCATCATGTGGTGAGCCCTGGTGTCCCCAGCTCTTCTGTATCTCTGTTGTGTCTGTTTTTTTGTGAGTCTCTGACTGTGGGTGTTTTTCTCTGTATGTGTATTACTATTTGAGTGTGTGTGTGTGTGTTCTGTGACGTGTGTGTGTGTGTTCCGTGCCGCACGAGCAAATATGTGTGTCCCTCTGCCTTATAGGGCCCTTCTTGCTTCCTGTTGTGTAAAGTCATCAACACTTGACACAACAGAAATATAATTAAATAGGAGCAATGCCAGACACCTGTCGACTTCAGTTGACAAATAGCCAGTGTCCGTGTCCATCTGTGTCCCCTCCACATCTGTATCCCATCTCACGTCAGTGTAGGTATGTGTGTGTGTGTGTGTGTGTGTGTGTGTGTGTGTGTGTGTGTGTGTGTGTGTGTGTGTGTGTGTGTGTGTGTGTGTGTGTGTGTGTGTGTGTGTGTGTGTGTGTGTGTGTGTGTGTGTGTGTGTGTGTGTGTGTGTGTGTGTGTGTGTGTGTGTGTGTGTGTGTGTGTGTGTGTAACAGAGGGTGGTGATGACTAACCTAGCTTGAAGAGTAACCTTGCCTAAGATCTGAAAACGTGTGTTGTCTTGTGTTAAGTCAATGCCTAGGGCTTTAGCTCAGCGGGTTAACAGCAGGTTTGACCTAAAAAGAGAAAGCTTTGGTAAAACATGAATGGGCCTAACTAGTCTAGCCATTCCTCCCCTCAGCTTGGCTCCCTGACTAATTTGGGGGCATTAGATTGGGAGCTGTTGAAAAACGCAGAACGAGCAGCTGAGAAGAGATGAAAACAGCAGGAAGGCAATAAAAGAGTCTTGTTAAGAGAATTTTATTACCATTTTCTCCTCTGGCAGACTGGAGAATAATCTTATCACACCATGTGCCGGGGTCCTCATAATGGAGCCAAAACCGTCCTGCTCTTTTTTCAGACAATTGAAAAGACATTCCGAGCCATTTTTGCACCATCAAACTGCCAAAAGACTACTTCTAATCTTTTTATTATTTTTTATTTATTATTATTATTTTATTGAATATCCAAAACATACAATATACTTGCAGCGAAGCCGCTCAATAACTACACCACACCAGTCATCCGACAGACTCCCATTCAGAGTGACACACAGAAGCATCCAGGGTCAACGCCCTGTTCAAGGGCACATTGACAGATCTCCCACCAGGCCAAAAAAAACAGGGACCCGAATCCTCCAAGATCCCCCCCACAGTTCCCCAATAGCTGTCCCTCAAACATCTAAGACCCCGCTCCCAAGAAGATATATATATATATATATACACACACACACACACACACAATTAATTCCATTCCTCACTCCCAAGAACCCCCCAATGCACCAACAAAAAAATGAACTAAAGAGAAAAATGTGTGTGTGTATATGCATGGGTACAAACACCTGCACGGCATCCAGGCTCAGGCAAACCGGCATTAGCTGTAAAAAAAAACTGCCCCTCAGTGTCATTCAAAAATACTTTTATGTTATGTTAAATTTGGACTTTATTTCGGACTTTTATCTTCTTCTTAGCCAGACATGGAAACAGGTATAAGTCAAAAGGAGATGATTTGAGGTCTGTGCACATGAGACTGACACCCATTTTGGTTTCAAAATCGGTCTTTTCCGTGTCAATTGTTAGGGGCCATGTAGCACGTACCCTCTCTCTGTTTTCACGTAAACAGATTTAAACGACTAGCTCGCCCATTCCCGAGCAGATAGACTCCTTCCAAAGACTAATGGAATAGTCTCTTTGTGAGAGAGATTCCAGAGGATAAGAAGCAGATGGAGCTGTTTGTTATCCCAACACTGAGATTGCTGTTATTATCGGTGGGGAATAGTGGGGGGAAATGGATATTCCTGCTTGGAGCTTTCCCCCCCCCCTCCATTTTAGAAGACATGGAATGGGAATAATCTCCCTGTGCGTTCACGAAGATCAGCGGAGAAATGGAAAAACAGGGAGGAGAAGGAAGAGGGCGACATACATACCGTTGTAGAGAGATTCCAGGTAAGGGGCGTCACCTCCTTGATTCGGTTACGGTAACGTTGAACAGACGTTATCTCGCCACCACTGAGTGCTCGACATCCAGCAAGGATATTAGTTCCACGTTAGGCAGGACCAAGACAACTGGACACACCTGTTTAAAAGGTCATCTTTGGAGTAGCTTTGCTCTCCAGGTGTGTGTGTGTGTGTGTGTGTGTGTGTGTGTGTGTGTGTGTGTGTGTGTGTGTGTGTGTGTGTCTGCGTCCATGACCAGAGGTGTCATGCATGCCAATTGAAACTAAGGAGGCATGAGCATCCTCAATTTTGTAGGATAAAAATGTACAAGATACACCAACGATATTACATTTGGGCATCAATGCCCACTCCAAAAAATGTTGCATGCTCAGATCCGTCTGTGCGTGTCTATCTATGTGTATGTGAGAGACGGACAGCAAGCCTGGGGTGGGGTGTGGGCGTACGGGGCCAGGGAGAATGTACAGTATATGCTTAGCCCTCCGCGGGTTTTACCTCCTCAGGTCAGCTCACAGGGGGCCCGGCGAGGCGGATGGATTCAAGCTCCCGTTGAGGTTTGATACATGATTTATTCATCCCGCCCACCACGAAACGCACCACGCCAGTTACCCAAGTCTCTAGTGACGGAGCACTCTGACATTTGATCCAAACGCTCCCTCATTTGGGGATAAAGGTGAGTGGAGGTGAACTGGGATGAAGTCCTGTATGTACACTATATGCATCCAAATAGAGGATCATAAATCATGGATTTAGCGCCGAGATCATCACTTTGTTATTTTGTGCTGTTTTCTTTATTGGAAAATAATGTGTTAACTGAATTAAGTGATGATGGGGACGTTTTCACAGGGAAGCTGGTTGGTGATGAGAGTGTATGCATGATGATATTGTGTGTGTGTGTGTGTGTGTGTGTGTGTGTGTGTGTGTGTGTGTGTGTGTGTGTGTGTGTGTGTGTGTGTGTGCGAGAAGGGAAGGAGACAGTAGGCCTGTGCCTTTGTTTGGATTTGTGTCAGTGGGGGATTTCGTGTGGCAGTGTAAGCATGTGATTAGATGTGTGTGAGAGAGAGAGAGAGAGAGAGAGAGAGAGTGTTTATGCGTGAGTGCTGTGTGTGATAGTGTTTGTACGTCATCCTCCCGGTTGGCTTGTGTATTGGCGGCCGAGGTGGGTTCATCTCACCCACATGAACAGATGCCATAGGGACAGACGGACACAGTGCCAACCTGACACTGGGCATCGGTGCTGAGCAAGGGTAACCTTCCTAGTTTACCCCTAGTCCTGCCTGCCAGGAGGGGAGCTGTGCCAGAGCGAGGCTGCACCCTCCCCCTCTTCTCCTCCACCTACCCCCTTTACTCTGAATCCAGCTGCCAGTGTCTACGCCAGCAACAGAGGGAGAGAGAGAGAAAGAGAGAGAGAGAGAGCTAAAGAGGAGAGAGTAATAGAAAATGGGGATTGAAACAGTGAGATCAGAATTATATAGAGAAAAAGAGAGCAGAGTGGAGAAAGGGAAATGTTTTCAGCATCAGTAACACCCTGGTAGGTTTGCATGTAGGGCCTCATGATTGTGTCTCATTGGCAACCACAACTAGGCTGGGCTTCGGTAACTGTAGCAGCCAATTGTCGGCCCCAAAAAAACTGAAGGCAAATAATAACACCACCATTCACGATCGATCCGCAGTAGGTGAGCCAGGAAATACTCAAGACTCAAAAAGAACCATAGGCCAGCCATCAACAACAACAACAAAAAACGGACCATTCAAACTGCACGGATCCAAACCACTTTCAAATAAATGCTTATTTCTCAAGGCTAGAAGGAGATTTCTCAAATATTTTTCTCTGCCATAAAAAAAAAAAAAACTTTTCAGACTAGAGTATGCGTCCATAGATGAATCATAATAACCAGAGACTACCACTTACGTTTAAACATAGACAGGTTAGCAAGTCTCAAATGATATACACGCTTCAATGGGGCAGAAGTCTGTATGTTGTGACTCTGGATGGTCACATAGCTAGCAACAATGACACAAGGTTGCCATGTGGGGAACCGTCGGTGGCTCGTTTCTGCTAGTTTTATCTTGTTGCCAAAAATGTGCTGGCTAATTAACCAACAACTGCACCAATCTATTTGAGACAACAAATCCTCATTGTGCAAATGTATTTATGCTTTCAATAAAACATTGGAGACTTAAAAAGAGTTTACATGTTGTCAACAATCTAAGCCAAACCTGCCAATTGCTCAACACAAATTCTCTTAAATTCCCAATAAACCGACTAGACGTGGACATAATCTTATGACAACGTCGCTTATTGCCATTGTACAGTAGAGTAGCTCTTGCCTAGAGCAGCAAGCCACTCGTCTCCTCTCCCCCAGGAGTCGTCTCTCATCGTTTGACCCTCCAGCTGTGACCCATATTTCCTCGTGTATCTGTTGGTCAAAAGACCCATCCCGCCTGTGCGCCCAAGCTTATGTAACTCAGGAGGCAAATAACCCCACTAACACACATGCAGCGGCTCAGCGTTAATATATTCAATCATTTGTAGTCTGTGGGATCTATAGATCTCTAATCTCTGTGGTTGGTCGAGTGGAGTGGACAGAGCTGCTGCTGTTGTTTTCAGGGGCAAAGAGCCCTACTGTTAAGACAGAGGTTAAACGGAGCTCCCATCCCCCTTACCCCCTCAGCCGCCCCACACACACACACACACACACTGTATGTATGCATACACATGTACATACGCACATACACACCGGACATACAATACTTGGAGTAAGAGCACTAGTGCAAGGCAGTGGGAAAATGTGGTCTAATGATGGTGTCTGATACAGACACTGCACTGTACTATAATTGTGTGTGTGTGTGTGTGTGTGTGTGTGTGTGTGTGGGGGGGGGGGGGGGGTGTTCACTCATGGGCAAAAAACAGGGAATTAATGTGCAGCTGGTCAGTGTTTGAGAGCATTTAATTTTCCCAGTGTGCGGCTGTGTCTGCTTCGGTCTGTGTGAATGGTGAATGGCGCGTCTGCCAAGCGTCTCCTCAGACAGGAAACTGTCAGGTCTGAGCAGCAGCAGCTCTGGCCCAACGTGACAGAGCACAGCACGGTAACTTCCTGCGCCTGCCCATCGTACGGACACCATCGCTGCCCGCCAAGCTCGCCGCATAATCACATCAGCAGCTGTAACAGGGGGAAGAGAGAGTGACAAATCTCATTACGGACGCAGACTCTGTCGTTTTTTATGAAGCTCGCCTCTTATTTATTTCCCTCAATGAAGAGTCATGTTTTGCTGTGGGAGAAGTAATGTGATAAGCGGCCGGGGACTGTGCTGACGCTGGCTCGAGGGACAGAACACAGTTGTTGTCCGGCTTGTTCATTCAGCACGCCGCAGAGGGTGACGTCACCTCTCGCTCTTTGCCCCTTTCTCATGCGTCGTCAGCGTGTGGTGTCTGTGTGGGCTGTCTGGCCAATGCCTCCCTCGTGGTGAGTGTTGAAGAGGCTCGAATCAACGGTGATAGGCTCTCTTTACCCACTGTAGCAATTTGGCTGGTTCCAAAACTTTGGAAAGCACAGTCGTAGAAGTAGTGCTGGGCTCGTCGCTGAAATCGACAAGCCTACAGGGAAACACGGTGTCAGGTACAATAAATATACCACAACACGAAAGCCTACATCTTACATGTGCCGTATTAACTCACAGACAAAAAAATTACAGTTTTGGAAACTTCAGAGTGTTTTCTATCCTAATCTGACAATTATATGCATATTCTAGTTTCGGGGGCCGAGAAATAGGCAGTTTCAAATGGGTACGTGTTTTTAGCCAAAAACGAAAATATCGACCCCTAGTCTTAAGAAGTGCACAGATTGCCATAGTGGTCATCTCAACTTAATGGGTCGTTGTTAAAAGATGGATGCATTGTGTTGGGCTAGTGGACAGACAAACACAGACCGATAAAACACCCAGTCGAATCAATTTCATGTTTGGCTAAATGAAAAGGGCATCGGGAGGAGCATGTACAGCGGTGTGATTACAGTAGGTACAATGGTACGCTTATTTGAGTGGCAGCCCTACGTGTGCGAAACAGGTTGCAACCAATTACATGTAAATGACCATGCTAATGGTTAGCCCTATTAGTGCTGGTGTCTCCTACACATAATTACCCAAATGTTTATGCTTATGCGGTCCAAGTGAGGAATAGCAGCACCCCTCCATGGAACAATGAGGCTGCTTAGAAAGAGCTTCTCTATGTCATTTACATCATTATAATTTAGACCAGCGGTAGGTAAGGAGGGAGGTGAGATCATTTGAAAGTGACATTTGGCTGTTCCACTGGATGTCATAAGGTGAATGCACCAATTTGTAAGTCGCTCTGGATAAGAGCGTCTGCTAAATGACTTAAATGTAAATGTAAATTTAGAAAATTGCAACATTATTTTCTAGCCATGGGTCCATATTACATTTTTCCAGGAAGAGAGAGATTTCGGTAGCATTTAACAAAAATACTGGGGTTGCCTTAGCCTAAAGAGTATATTGCCTTTTCTTTTTCATGCTATTCATCACACTAAGCTGTTGTCTCTGATCCTAGAACAGAAATCAGCTAACGAATAGCTTAGCTTGCCTCACAATCCTCCCCCCTCCTCCTCCTATCCATAGTGATGGGATTGCCTTGCCTTGGTGTGTTCTTCAGCTCATTGATCTGTGTTACCATTACCAACAGCGGGACACCCACAGATCCTTTCCGATCCCTACACGGGAAGTCAATATAGAACACAAAACACATACAGTCAAGTCAATATCGGACAAGAGCGTATACCCACAAGCTTACACACATACATAACACTGCCACACACACACACACACACATCTTGAAGCAGGTTGTGTATTTTTACTTTGAGGGTCCTTTTTCAAGCCACTTAGGTCATTGTTTATTTCAGCAAACAAAGCCTACACACAACCTAGTGCATGGTAATGCTACCACGTTTGTTAGCATGAGAGAGACCACAGAGAGATGGAAGGATGGTGAGATAGAGGCATGACAGCTTGAAGTGCTCTGGGCATTAGGAAACCACGCTCGATGAGGTTTAATTTCCTTCTGATGTCCTAACACCAGTCAGCCACAGAGAGAGGTATTGGGCATGCACAGTGTGTGTGTGTGTGTGTGTGTGTGTGTGTGTGTGTGTGTGTGTGTGTGTGTGTGTGTGTGTGTGTGTGTGTGTGTGTGTGTGTGTGTCCATGCCAGGTTATAATTAGTAAGATGGATAAAATAAACAAACCTTCAGATTGTTGTGTTATGTCCATAAGAATATTTTAATATTCTTTATATATTATGTAGTCTGAGTGACATAATGAAAGCACTGCAGTTACAGTGCAGCAACGGACACTACTAATCGTAGAATCCCAGTCTGCTCAGACTGTACAGTAAGCATCCCAGCAGTGGGAGCTGAAAACGAATCATCTTATTCTCACAAGCTTTACAAATGATCTGCTTCTCATGTTGCCTGATAAAAGCTTCTCAGCTGAAACACTGTGCCTCTTTGATCATTTAGGATTATCTTGCATATCTAACTTCCATTTGACTCCAGTAATAGCTGAATGTTTTCTAGATGCAGTTTTTCGCTTTATTTTGTGTTACTTGGATGGTGAGGCAGCAGTAGAAAATTACATATTTTGCTCTTGACAAGGGGGAATCCAGGTAACTTGAAATGGTCACTCCCCACAGTGCAATGTCATTTCTTTGGGCCTCAGGTGAGCAAATTAGCAATTTTGAGCTGATATTGGTGAAATTGTATTCCTAATATGCATCCAAACTACCTCACTGAAGTCAAACTTTTTAGAGGTGACTTCAACAAAGTCATCAGGTAATTGAAAAGAAAAATGGCTGCAAAATTGGGACGCATGCAGCCATACGCATATACTATTTGAATACCAGATTGAATTTTCAGCTGCCCTCGACGGAACTGCATACTTAACAAAACTACTGAATTTGTCTACTCGCGAAAATGTTTCCATGTCATGTTAGTACGCGTTCACACACCGTTCCATATTTAATGACGAGGTGGTGGAGAAGGAAAGTTCAGCCAACGTTTAAGAACAATATTTTTCATTCACACATCTCCGGAAATCCCAAGGAGGACCCCAATCGGATGGCATGAATATTCACTTTGAATTTGCATGCCCTTAGCTTCTCATCTGCATTTGGCCCACTCACATTTTGTGATGCATTCACCTTTCAGCGTTCCGTCCCTCTTTGAGCATATGTCATCAATCTGCAGATACATCCCGTTTGTCTGATGCTTCATTTGCTTTGAATGTAATCAATTATGCAAATATCTCTGTTTGTCGGCAGGAAAGTGAACAGCAGCGCACACTCGGGGTTTGGAAGAGAAATGGAGATGTTGACACTCCCTCTTATCGTGCTGTGTAAATAAAGCGCTCTTCAAGTAGCTGTCTGTGTTCGGGATGCGGCGGACTAATGTTGACAGCGTGCATTACGACTCATCAATTTGACCTTTATGATTGACAGGTAGTTCAAAAGTAGACGTGGGTTCTGGGGAGAGAGGGAGAGTAACTCAGACAACAGAGTGCTGTTTGGAGTGCTGCATCAAAAAGTTTGGCCGTTAAATGCACAATGAAACTCAAATGTAGCAGAGATTATTTTTGCCTTGTTCATAATGCAATGTTTCAACCGTTTACAGTGAACTCCAAGTGCATCATAAGTAAGACAAAAGGTGACATTGAAGGTTTACACTAGAAAAGGTTTACACCACAGTCAAACCCTTTTTCCTCAACCAAAAGTGGTTTGAGATGATGTTGGGGAGTGCAGTGGATAATATACAGGGAAGCTACGGCAGATATTGTGGATCCATATAAACTCGGCAAAAAAAGAAATGTCCTCTCAATGTCCACTGCGTTTATTTTCAGCAACCTTAAAACGTGTAAATATTTGTATGAACATAACAAGATTCAACAACTGAGACATGAACTGAACAAGTTCCACAGACATGTGACTAACAGAAATGTAACAATGCATCCCTGAACAAAGGGGTGGTCAAAATCCAAAGTAACAGTCTGTATCTGGTGTGGCCACCAGCTGCATTAAGTACTGCAGTGCATCTCCTCCTCATGGAGTGCACCAGATTTGCCAGTTCTTGCTGTGAGATGTTACCCCACTCTTCCACCAAGGCACCTGCAAGTTCCCGGACATTTCTGGGGGGAATGGCCTTAGCCCTCACCCCCCCGATCCAACAGGTCCCGGACGTGCTCAATGGGATTGAGATCCGGGCTCTTCGCTGGCCATGGCAGAACACTGACATTCCTGTCTTGCAGGAAATCACGAGCAGAACGAGCAGTATGGCTGGTGGCATTGTCATGCTGGAGGGTCATGTCAGGATGAGCCTGCAGGAAGGGTACCACATGAGGGAGGAGGATGTCTTCCCTGTAACGCACAGCGTTGAGATTGCCTGCAATGACAACAAGCTCAGTCCGATGATGCTGTGACACACCGCCCCAGACCATGACAGACCCTCCACCTCCAAATCGATCCCGCTCCAGAGTACAGGCCTCGGTGTAACGCTCATTCCTTCGACGATAAACGCAAATCCGACCATCACCCCTGGTGAGACAAAACCGCGACTTGTCAGTTAAGAGCACTTTTGACAGTCCTGTCTGGTCCAGCGACGGTGGGTTTGTGCCCATAGGCGACGTTGTTGCCGGTGATGTCTGGTGAGGACCTGCCTTACAACAGGCCGACAAGCCCCCAGTCCAGCCTCTCTCGGCCTATTGCGGACAGTCTGAGCACTGATGGAGGGATTGTGCATTTCTGGTGTAACTCGGGCAGTTGTTGTTGCCATCCTGTACCTGTCCCGCAGGTGTGATATTCGGATGTACCGATCCTGTACAGGTGTTGTTACACATGGTCTGCCACTGCAAGGACGATCAACTGTCCGTCCTGTCTCCCTGTAGCGCTTTCTTAGGCGTCTCACAATACGAACATTGTAATTTATTGCCCTGGCCACATCTGCAGTCCTCATGCCTCCTTGCAGCATGCCTAAGGCACGTTCACGCAGATGAGCAGGGACCGTGGGCATCTTTCTTTTGGTGTTTTTCAGAGTCAGTAGAAAGGCCTCCTTATTGTCCTAAGTTTTCATAACTGTGACTTTATTTGCCTACCGTCTGTAAGCTGTTAGTGTCTTAACGACCGTTCCACAGGTGCATGTTCATTCATTGTTTATGGTTCATCGAACAAGCATGGGAAAAAGTGTTTAAACCCTTTACAATGAAGATCTGTGAAATTATTTGGATTTTTACAATTTATCTTTGAAAGACAGGCTCCTGAAAAAGGGACATTTCTTTATTTGCTGAGTTTAACATCTGGAAAGATCTATATAACTAAGAACAAAATGGTAGCTATTGCAATCGAAAGTTGGCAGTTGAAGTTTTCAAGGTGTCTGAATAGCTTTTTCAATCCTGCTGCCAGCTATCAAGCACAATCTACCTCCAGTAGCTTTAAGAGTGCTTTGAGGTAAAAATGACCTGCTATCTGATACTTCAAGATTCTGCAAAGACATCTCACATCAGTCTTACACAGTGATCTCTATTGGGCTTGGCAAAGGTTATTCTTCGGCAATCATATTCAGTTCGGGAGACCCAATCTTGCCTGCAATTCTGAGACTATCATCCAGCATCAATGTGTAAACAAAGGTGGTGAAAAGATCTGACATAGGTTCTCTCTCTCCAAGCTCAAGCTCTCTCTCTCTCTCTAAGCTCAAGCACTCTCTCTCTCTCGCTCTCTCTCCAAGCTCAAGCTCAAGCTCTCTCTCCAAGCTCAAGCACTCTCTCTCTCTCTCTCTCTCTCTCTCTCTCCAAGCTCAAGCTCTCTCTCTCTCTCCAAGCTCAAGCACTCTCTCTCTCTCTCTCTCTCCAAGCTCAAGCACTCTCTCTCTCTCTCTGAGCTCAAGCTTTTTCTCTCCAAGCTCAAGCACTCTCTCTCTCTCTCTCTGAGCTCAAGCTCTCTCTCTCCAAGCTCAAGCTCCCCCCCCCCTCTCTCCCTCTCCCCATTTTGGGTGATACTACAGTAAAAATGGGTAACGTATGATAACTATAGTGTAGGGCGGGCAGGCACACACATTAATACATTTACAAGGTACCTGTACAAATGTTAAGTATTACATCATTGAATTGGGATTAAAGGCAGACAGGTTAGCGTTTGTCATAAATCTTGTTCTGGCACAACCACAAAGTCATAAAATCGTATTTTAAACCTAACCACACTGCTAACACTAATGCCTAAACCTTAAATTATGACCACATTTTTGGTTTTCATACATTTTTACATTATATGACAATTTTGACTTTGCAGCTGGCCTATCTAAGGGGGAAAATCGCTCAGTTCTGTCAAGACTCATGACAATAAACGTCAACCTGCTTGAGGTGGGTAGGTACATACAGGCAAACTACATACAGTCAAATTGCACAGAGACAGTTATTTTGTTTAACAAGGAATACAAATAAATATTTAAAAAGCTGTGTCGTTTTAGAGAATTTGGCAGTACTTCCAACCGGCCTCACAAACACAGACTACGTTTAACCACGCCAGCTCAGGACCTCCACATCCGGCTTCTTCACCTGCGGGATTGTCTGAGACCAGCCATCTGGACAGCTGATGAAACTGTGGGTTTGCACAAGTGAAGAATTTCTGCACAAACTGTCATAAACCATCTCAGGGAAGCTCATCTGGGTGCTCGTCATCCTCACCAGGATCTTGACCGAACTGTAGTCGTAACCGACTTCAGTGGGCAAATGCTCAGCTTCAATGGTCACTGGCACGCTGGAGAAGTGTGCTCTTCACGGATGAATCCCAGTTTAAATTGTACCAGGCAGATGGCAGACAGCGAGCATGGCGTTGTGTGGGTGAGCGGTTTGCTGATATCAATGTTGTGAACAGAGTGCCCCATGGTGGCAGTGGGGTTATGGTATGGTTCAGTATAAGCTACGGACAACAAACACAATTGCATTTTATCGATGGCAATTTGAATGCACAGAGATACTGTGATGAGATCCTGAGGCTCATTGTCACGCCATTCATCCACTGCCGTCACCTCATGTTTCAGCATGATAATGCACGGCCCCGTGTCGCAACAACCTGTATACAATTCCTGGAAGCAAATAATGTCCCAGTTCTTCCATGGCCTGCATACTCACCAGACATGCCACCAATTGAGCATGTTTGGGATGCTCTGGATCGACGTGTACGACAGCGTGTTCCAGTTCCAGTCAATATCCAGCAACTTCGCACAGCCGTTGAAGAGGAGTGGGACAACATTCCACAATCAACAGCCTGATCAACTCAATGTGAAGGAGATGTGTCGCGCTGCATGAGGCAAATGGTGATCACACCAGATACTGACTGGTTTTCTGGTCTACGCCCCTACTTTTTTAACGGTATGTGTAACCAACAGATGTATATCTGTATTACCAGTATGTGAAATCCATAGATTCGGGCATAATGAATTGAACGTCAATTGACGGATTTCCTTATATGAATTGTAAAATCTTTGGAATTGTTACATGTTGCATTTATATTTTTGTTCAGTGTACAATTTTTTTTGTAGGGGTTGTTACATTTTTCAGTAGGGCAAATCAGGTCTGACATTTTTTTGTGGAAATTACAAACTCCAGAATACTTTTTCCATCTTAAATGGACTACAAGTTTGCATTTCCTGCCGTGCAGGAAAATTCCTGCAACAACAGGATGATCGAATTAAGATACGGCATCTATATAAAATAAATAAAACAAATACTAAGCTATTTTGAATGCTAATTTGAAAATTATATTGTTTTATACTATAGTAATATACATAACAATTCACATTTCCTGTTGCTGCAGGATTATTTTCCTGCTGTGTGAAACTGGTTCAAATTAAGATACGTTATCTGTACAGCTAATCTTTATCAAGGGTGCCAATATTTCAGACCTGACTGTATGTACAGTGCATTCCGAAAGTATTCTGACCCCTTCCCTTATTCCACATTTTGTTACATCCTTCTAAAATGGATTAAATTAACAATTTTCCTCATTAACCTACACACAATACCACATAATCACGAAGCGAAAACAGGTTTTTAGAAATGTATTATAGTTATTTACATAAGTATTCAGACCCTTTGCTAGGAGACTTGAAATTGAGCTCAGGTGCATCCTGTTTCCATTGATCATGATGTTGATCATGATGTTTCTACAACTTGATTGGAGTCCACCTGTGGTAAATTCAATTGAATGGAATGATTTGGAAAGGCACACACCTGTCTATATAAGGTCCCACAGTTGTCAGAGAAAAAACCAAGCCATGAGGTTGAAGAAATTGTCAGAGCTCTGAGACAGGATTGTGTCAAGGCACAGATCAAGGGAAGGGTACCAACACATTTCTGCAGCATTGAAGGTCCCCAAGAACACAGTGGCCTCCATCATTTTTAAAATGGAAGAAGTTTGGAATCACTGACACTTCCTAGAGCTGGCTGCCCGACCAAACTGAGCAGCCGGGGGAGAAGGGCCTTGGTCAGGGAGGTGACCAGGAGTTCCTCTATGGAGATGGGAAAACCTTCCAGAAAGACAACCATCTCTGCAGCACTCCACCAATCAGGCCTTTATTGTTGAGTGCCCAGACAGATGCCACTCCTCAGTAAAAGGCACATGACAGCCCGCTTGGAGTTTGCCAAAAGGCACCTAAAGGACTCTCAGAGCATGAGAAACAAGATTAACTGGTCTGATGAAACCAAGATTACGAAGTCAATCCAGCCCAAGATTGAACTCTTCTAGATGCCAAGAGTCACGTCTGGAGGAAACCTGGCATCATCCCTACAGTGGAGCACAGTGGTGGCAACATCATGCCGTGGGGATGTTTTTCAGTGGCAGTGACTGGGAGACTAGTCAGGATTGAGACAAAGATGAACGGAGCAAAGTACAGAGAGATCCTTGATGAAAACCTGCTCCAGAGCACTCAGGACCTCAGACTGGGACGAAGGTTCACATTCCGACAGGACAACGACCCTAAGCACACAGCCAAAACAACGCAGGAGTGGCTTCGGGACAAGTCTCTGAACGTTCGTGAGTGGCCCAGCCGGAGCCCAGACTTGAACCCGATCAAACATCTCTGGAGAGACCTGAAAATAGCTGTGCAGCGACACTCTCCATCCAACCTGATAGAGCTTGAGAGGATCTGCAGACAAGAATGGGAAAAACTCCCCAAATACAAGTGTGCCAAGCATGTAGCGTCATACCCAAGAAGATTCAAGGCTGTAATTGCTGCCAAAGGTGCTTCAACAAAGTACTGAGTAAAGGGTCTGAATACTTATGTAAATGTAATATTTCAGTTTTTTGTTTAGCAAAAATGTTGTTGTTTTTTAAAACGTTTTTTTGCTTTGTCATTATGTGTGTGCATTGATGAGAGGGGGGGGAAAAACGATTTAATCCATTTTAGAATAAGGCTGTAACGTGACAAAATGTGGGGGAAAGTCTTTGGGTCTGAATTCTTTCGGAATACACTGTATGCTTTGAGGTAGTAGGGTACAATGAAGACACTAATAGGAGTGATGTTTCTCTTGTGATGCTATAAGGAAGGTATGGGTTAAACGACCAATAATGTCATTATTGTCACTGGTCAACTTGGCCTTGGAGGTAGTCATGTATGACCAAGTCTAGAATGCTAAAAAATATATTATTTCTCAAGTACAGTACACACACACACACACACACAGGGAGAATACCACTGCAACCAAGGCAATTTGTCTTTCATGATAAATTCTCATTGGCGTGTCCAGAGACATCCAGCCCATGCTGACAAATCAACACATTTTTCACTCTCGCTCTCCCTCCCTCTCGCTTTCTCTCTTTCTCATATTCCCTGCAATTGATTTTTCCTGCCCTTCTTTCTCCCTTCCTGTCCCTGCTCTGAAGAAAAATTGCACATTCCTCTAAAATGTGGTTTGAAAGGCTGCAAGGCTCAGCATCATTAAGACGAAAACTAACAGTTAACATGTTACATACTGCAGGCCACATACTGTATCAGTGCCAACCAAGTTGGCCTGCTCTTTACCCGTGTTAAAGTTCACACTTTAGTTTCCTATTCAGAGACCTCTACACATGTATTTATTTTTAGCAAGAATGATTCCGCAGTATATTACTCTTTGGCAAAGTAGGAAGATAACGAGCTCTAAGATTTTACCTTAACACCAACTCAAACCCAATTGGCAATCGGTCATCATGTTATAGTGGTCGACGTCTCAACGGACAGAACGGAGACGCTTTCATTTCGGACACATTGGAAATGTCGGACTTCTCATTGACAACCAGTGAAATCTAATAAGGAGGAACGACGAAGGAGGGGAAGGGGGACACTGTTGTTCCATCTCCCCAACCGTCTGAAGTCGGCTCCATAAATTGGAAACAGCGGCGGCCCCTAATCTTCCATCAGCTACATGGAGCGTCATCACGACCGATAAACGTCCCCAGAACCCCAGATATACACTCACATTTAAATACAAAAGGGACAGTCAGGAAGACACACATTTCACATAGCCCCGAGACTAACTGCCTTGCCGGTCTGTTTATCATTGCTTAAAACAGACATCGCTATCTTTATTGATATTTATAGAGGTGGGGGTGGTGGGAATAAGACCCCGTGGTAACGGGATATCGGAGAGGCTTACGTTTCCCACTGAGTCGCCTCGGACCTGGCATGCCCTGAGGTATGGTCGGACGGAGCATCTCGGATTGTGTCCGTGTGGATCACACCATTATTCCTGATTACTTAGTCATGGCTCTTATCTGCAAACTGCCACATGGAAGCTACTTCTACTTTGGCATCGTGTTTTAACTCCCTCTCTCCTTTCCTGCTCTTCCATTGTCAACTCTTTAAGGCCTTCTCTCTGACCTATATCCTCCTGTGCGGATCAGATTAAAGACGAACCTTTGGCGAGAGGGCCCCAACTAAAGTTACATCAGAGCTGGAATGCATTATTAAAAATGTGTGACAAATGTGTCAAGCCTTAATTGTTGTGCCGGTGTAGAAAAGTAGACAACCCCCGGTACAAAACCAACTGTGTCCCGAAACCCCCGATGTGCCACCAACAGGAAGGACAACCTTGAGGGACATTTCAGCTGTGGAACCCGCTGCTAATGAGAACAGGAAGTACTCATTAGCCAGTGACTGTCACTCTCCCACGGGTTGTCCCATCTCCCATGATGCTCCTCGGGACGAGCATGAGTTTTTCTTCAAACTTGGCTGGGATAGAATGTACTCGGCCTACTACAGTGCTGAGGATTTGTTTAACAATGATTATAGGCCAATTTGCATGAAATATTCATTGCTTATTAAGTATTTCAATAAATCATAACATACTCTAGTGTTCTAGTGACAACAATGGCTATAAAAACAAATCTGGCCAGCGATACTGAAATCCGATCTACCATCTGATTCCATTATAAACTGGCTCTGAGACGAATCGTCCTTGACTTTTCATCACACAACTGAATGGCCATTAATTTAACACCAGTCAGAAGAAAGTATTAGACAATATCGGCGGCTCCCCAGTGTCCATTTAAATGACTAGTCCAGGGCTCTCCAACCTTGTTCCTGGACAGCCACCATCCTGTAAGTCTTCGTTTCAACCCCAGTTGTAACTAACCTGATTCAGCTAATTATTCGAATCCGGTGCGCTACATTAGGGTTGGAGTGAAAACCTACAGGGCGGTAGTGCTCCAGGGTCGGAGAGCCCTGTACTAGTCTATATTTATTGTCGCCAGTCAATCGGTGTGCAGGCAAAGTCTCTCAGCGCACCACATTCATGTCTTTCAGCTGACACCACTTCCAGGGCTGTGGTTTGGAAAGAACACATGGAGTCGTAAAATACAACAGGGACTCATAGCCCTACCACCTCCTCCTCCCCTGTGCCATGTTCATCCTCCAGAGGTTGTCGAGAGATTAGCGGAACAGTACAAAGCAGGGGTTCCAGTGTCACATTAAAATCTCTTCCCCTCCTAATAGCGTCTTAAACGATCATTTTTTCTCCTCTCTTTCCTCTTTCGCTTGAATGACTGGGGGGGGGGGGAACTATAGAACAAGAAAAGGGCAAGTGACTTGCTCTATGCCGCCTCCCTCTGTTTTTATATAAAGAGTAAGGGGGGGGGCTGACATCCAGTTACATCATGCATACACACACACAGGTAGAGATGTGCATCTATTGTTGATTGTGCTGTATGCCTCGAGCCACTGCAAGTGATTAGAGGGGGTTTGCTGGTTGTGTGTTAGTGGTGGACGTGTGGTTGGGGGTAGAGGTTGGTGTCTGTGCAGTATGACTTATGACCAGCGTGGACAAGTTCATCAGGTCTGGAGGTCTGGCTTTCCCCCCTGCTGAAGGGATCAGTCTGTGGGTGGTAATCTTCGTGCTGAGAAGGGTGTGTGTGTGTGTGTGTGTGTGTGTGTGTGTGTGTGTGTGTGTGATAGGAAATGATGTGAGTGTGTGGTGTGGACGACTTATTACATTTACTACAGTGCATTTGTATGTTTAAGATGGATCAAGATGGCGCCGGAGAAGAAGGCTAGCGTTTTACGTGTTCCTATCCAATTGTGTTTTTTGTTTGTTTCTTTGCGTTGTTTGTAACTTGTTTTTTTAACTTATTTTTTACATAATGTTGCTGCTACCGTGTCTTATGCCCGAAAATAACTTCTGGACATCAGAACTGCGATTACTCACCACGAACTGGCAGAATCCTTTTTTTTCCTTTAACGAGTCCGACGAGCCCGACATGAATGACATACTGCTCCCCCAGGAGCAGGCCCAGATCCCTGTCATTTGTGTTTTATTTATTTTTTTATTTTATTTTTTTATTTCACCTTTATTTAAACTTCTTGAGAATACAGGGGGTGCTGTTTCGCATTAGCATAATTGCCTCTACAGATTAAACTGCCTCTTATTCAATTATTGCTGTTACTATATGCATATAACCATATACCATTGGATAGAAAACAAGCTATGGTTTCTAAAACCGTTCCAATTTTGTCTCTGAGTGAAACACAGGTCATTTCACAGCACTTTCCCTGAGCAAGAAGAAGATTGCAAGATGTGTATGCTCGCTTCAACGCTCTGCCTATATATGGTCATGCCACCTATGACCCGAAACACACTTCATTCGTCTTCCTCTGGGTGTCAGGAAAACGTCAGAGGAGAAATTTTTTGTTTATCTTGTACTGACGTGAAATAAGACCTATTTCTTTAGCGTGACCGACAACTTCCGGTTTTCTGAAACGCGCGTTTTAGAGGTGCAATTGTCTTTTGTTATGCTGACGTTACGGATGAAAACTATCTCCGTCTCGAAGTTTGTTTGATACATGTGACCATATCATCGTAATGTATGTTTTTTCAATATAGTTTAATCAGATTATTTGAATTTTTTCGGGAGTTTTGCCGTGTTCCGTTCTGTGAGTTTTTTAACTTTGGACAGGGACCGTGCCAGTCGACCAGTACCCAGGCTAAATGAAGAGGGAAAGTTGCCATTGTGAATGGATTGAACGACTCATCAGGACTAAGGACACCTTGATCAACATTCTGATGAAAGATCAGCAATAGTAAGACCCAATTTACGATGTTATTTCATATCTGTCGTGCATGTGAACTGGTCGGGCGCGCCCAGCTGGTTCTGGCTGGCGTGGCTATGCTAATTTAGCGCTACATTTTGTTTTCGCTATAAAACATTTAATAAATCTGAAATATTGTTTGGATTCACCAGATGTTGGGCTTTCAATGTCTGTACGCTGTGTATTTTTTCTGAAATGTTTTAAGACAAGTAATTAGTTATATAACGTTGGTCTCTGTAATTGTTCTAGCTGCATCAGCACTATATCAGATTGCAGCTGCAATGTAGAACTGTGATTTATACCTGAAAAATGCACATAAAAAAAAAAAAAACTATGCTATACCATAAATATGTTATCAGACTGTCATCTTATGAATTTGTTTGTTGGTTAGTGGCTATCAATATCTTAGTTTAGCCGAATTGGTGATAGCACCTGATGGAGTAAGAAACTGATGGAGTTAGAAAAGTGGTGTATTTTGCTAAGATAAAGCCAAGATAAAGATAAAGATAAAGCATAGCAGTGTGAACAGACAACAACACAGAGTTACACATGGAGTAAACAATAAACAAGTCAATAACATGGTAGAAAAAAGAGAATCTATATACAATCTGTGCAAAAGGCATGAGGTAGGCAATAAATCGAATAATTACAATTTAGCAGATTAACACTGGAGTGATAAATCAGATGATCATGTGCAAGAAGAGATACTGGTGTGCAAAAGAGCATAAAAGTAAATAAATAAAAGCAGTATAGGGGTGAGGTAGGTAAATTGGGTGGGTAGTTTACAGATGGACTATGTACAGCTGCAGCGATCGGTTAGCTGCTCGGATAGCAGATTTTTAAAGTTGTTGAGGGAGATAAAAGTCTCCAACTTCAGAGATTTTTGCAATTCGTTCCAGTCGCAGGCAGCAGAGAACTGGAAGGAAAGGCGTCCAAATGAGGTTTTGGCTTTAGGGATGATCAGTGAGATACACCTGCTGGAGCGCGTGCTACGGGTGGGTGTAGCCATCGTGACCAGTGAACTGAGATAAGGCGGCACTTTACCTAGCATAGCCTTGTAGA
Organism: Salvelinus fontinalis; assembly: GCF_029448725.1. Taxonomy (NCBI): domain Eukaryota; kingdom Metazoa; phylum Chordata; class Actinopteri; order Salmoniformes; family Salmonidae; genus Salvelinus; species Salvelinus fontinalis. The sequence continues at coordinate 39,889,692 of NC_074696.1, read as the reverse complement.
TGACCTGGAGCCAGTGGGTCTGACGACGAATATGTAGCGAGGGCCAGCCGACTAGAGCATACAGGTCGCAGTGGTGGGTCGTATAAGGTGCTTTAGTAACAAAACGGATGGCACTGTGATAAACTGCATCCAGTTTGCTGAGTAGAGTATTGGAAGCTATTTTGTAGATGACATCGCCGAAGTCGAGGATCGGTAGGATAGTCAGTTTTACTAGGGTAAGTTTGGCGGCGTGAGTGAAGGAGGCTTTGTTCCGGAATAGAAAGCCGACTCTAGATTTGATTTTGGATTGGAGATGTTTGATATGAGTCTGGAAGGAGAGTTTGCAGTCTAGCCAGACACCTAGGTACTTATAGATGTCCACATATTCTAGGTCGGAACCGTCCAGGGTGGTGATGCTAGTCGGGCGTGCGGGTGCAGGCAGCGAACGGTTGAAAAGCATGCATTTGATTTTACTAGCGTTTAAGAGCAGTTGGAGGCCACGGAAGGAGTGTTGTATGGCATTGAAGCTCGTTTGGAGGTTAGATAGCACAGTGTCCAGGGAAGGGCCGGAAGTATACAGAATGGTGTCGTCTGCGTAGAGGTGGATCAGGGAATCGCCCGCAGCAAGAGCAACATCATTGATGTATACAGAGAAAAGAGTCGGCCCGAGAATTGAACCCTGTGGTACCCCCATAGAGACTGCCACAGGACCGGACAACATGCCCTCCGATTTGACACACTGAACTCTGTCTGCAAAGTAGTTGGTGAACCAGGCAAGGCAGTCATTAGAAAAACCGAGGCTATTGAGTCTGCCGATAAGAATATGGTGATTGACAGAGTCGAAAGCCTTGGCCAGGTCGATGAAGACGGCTGCACAGTAATGTCTTTTATCGATGGCGGTTATGATATCATTTAGTACCTTGAGCGTGGCTGAGGTGCACCCGTAACCGGCTCGAAAACCGGATTGCACAGCGGAGAAGGTACGGTGGGATTCGAGATGGTCAGTGATCTGTTTGTTGACTTGGCTTTCGAAGACCTTAGCTAGGCAGGGCAGGATGGATATAGGTCTGTAACAGTTTGGGTCCAGGGTGTCTCCCCCTTTGAAGAGGGGGATGACAGCGGCAGCTTTCCAATCCTTGGGGATCTCAGATGATACGAAGGAGAGGTTGAACAGGCTGGTAATAGGGGGTGCGACAATGGCGGCGGACAGTTTCAGAAATAGGGGGTCCAGATTGTCAAGCCCAGCTGATTTGTATGGGTCCAGGTTTTCCAGCTCTTTCAGAACATCTGCTATCTGGATATGGGTAAAGGAGAAGCTGGGTGTGAAGAGAAGGCGGAGAAAAAGGGGTCGGAGGGCGGGCTGCCTTCTGAGAATTTGTAGGCGATCGAATAAACTCCCACTGCCATTCTACTAGCAAACGTGCAATCGTTGGAAAATACAATTTTATTTTTTCATTTCACCTTTATTTAACCAGGTAGGCTAGTTGAGAACAAGTTCTCATTTGCAACTGCGACCTGGCCAAGATAAAGCAAAGCAGTTCGACACATACAACAGCACAGAGTTACACATGGAATAAACAAACGTACAATCAATAATACAGTAGAAAAATCTATATACAGCATGTTCAAATGAGGTAGGATAAGAGAGGTATAAGGCGATAAATAGGCCATGGTGGCAAAGTAATTACAATATAGCAATTAAACACTGGAATGGTAGAATATGCAGAAGATGAATGTGCAAGTTTAGATACTGGGGTGCAAACGAGCAAGATAAATAAATAAATACAGTATGGGGATGAGGTAGATTGGATGGGCTATTTACAGATGAGCTATGTACAGGTGCAGGGATCTGTGAGCTGCTCTGAGAGCTGGTGCTTAAAGCTAGTGAGGGAGGTAAGAGTCTCCAGCTTCAGAGATTTTTGCAGTTCGTTCCAGTCATTGGCAGCAAAGAACTGGAAGGAGAGGCGGCCAAAGGAAGAATTGGCTTTGGGGGTGACCAGTGAGATATACCTGCTGGGGCGCGTGCTACGGGTGGGTGCTCCTATGGTGACCAGTGCGCTAAGATAAGGCGGGGCTTGACCTAGCAGAGACTTGTAGATGACCTAGAGCCAGTGGGTTTGGCGACGAGTATGAAGCGAGGGCCAGCCAACGAGATCATACAGGTCGCAGTGGTAGGTAGTATATGGGGCTTTGGTGACAAAACGGATGGCACTGTGATAGACTGCATCCAATTTGTTGAGTAGAGTGTTGGAGGCTATTTTGTAAATGACATCGCCGAAGTCGAGGATCGGTAGGATGGTCAGTTTTACGAGGGTAAGCGGAAGATTAAACTACCAACGGGACATGCAAAACTATAATATCTTATGCTTCACGGAGTCGTGGCTGAACAACAACATTATCAACATACAGCTGGCTGATTATACACCATATCGGCAGGATAGAACAGCGGCGTCTGGTAAGACAAGGGGCGGCGGCTATGTATTTTTGTAAATCACAGCTGGCGCACAATATCTAAGGAAGTCTCAAGGTTTTGCTTGCCTGAGGTAGAGTATCTCACGATAAGCTGTAGACTAAGATCAAATCGTACTACACCGGCTCTGACGCTCGTCAGATGTGGCAGGGCTTGCAAACCATTACAGACTACAAAGGGAAGCACAACCCAGAGCTGCCCAGTGACACAAGCATACCAGACGAGCTAAACTACTTCTATGCTCGCTTCGAGGCAAAAAACACTGAAACATGCATGAGAGCACCAGCTGTTCTGGAAGACTGTATGATCACGCTCTCCGCAGCCGATGTGAGCAAGACCTTTAAACAGGTCAACATTCACAAGGCCGCAGGGATTACCAGCATGTGTACTGCGAGCACGCGCTGACCAACTGGCAAGTGTCTTCAATGACATTTTCAACCTCTCCCTGTCTGTAATACCAACATGTTTAACCTGTCTAGGATCAGCGTGGCGCTAGCGGCACACCCCCCCCCCCCCCACTGAAAAACCAGTGCCGCGAAATTCAAAAAAAATATATTTTTAAAATATTTAACTTTCACACATTAAAGTCCAATACAGCTAATGAAAGACACAGATCTTGTGAATCCAGTCAACATTTCCGATTTTTAAAATGTTTTACAGGGAAGACACAATATGTAAAGATGTACATCTATTACCTAAAAACACATTAGCATAATCCACCATCTTTTATTTGTCCACCAACACCAGTAGCCATCACCAATTCGGCTAAACTAAGATATTTATAGCCCCTAACCAACAAAAAAACTCATTAGATGACAGTCTGATAACATATTTATGGTATGGGATAGGTTTTGTTAGAAAAAAGTGCATATTTCAGGTAGATGGCATAGTTTACAATTGCACCCACCATCACAAATGGACTAGAATAATTACAATGAGCAACGTGTTTACCTAACTACTAATCATCAAACATTTCGTAAAAATACACAGCATACACGAATCGAAAGACACAGATCCTGTGAATACAGACAATATTTCAGATTTTCTAAGTGTCTTACAGCGAAAACACAATAAATCGTTATATTAGCATAGCACATAGCACATAGCAGCCCAGCATTGATTCTAGCCAAAGTGGGCGATAACGTCAACATCGCCAAAAATATATTAATTTTTTCACTAACCTTCTCAGAATTCTTCAGATGACACTCCTGTAACATCATATTACACAATCCATATAGAGTTTGATCGAAAATGTTTATATTTAGCCACCAAAATCATGGTTAGACAATGTGAAATGTAGCTCAGCTGGTCAGAAAATGTCCTTGCGCCACTTAGACAGTGATCTACTCTTATACATAAATACTCATAAAACGTGACTAAAAAATATAGGGTGGACAGGGATTGATAGACAATTTAATTCTTAATACAATTGCGTTATTACATTTTTTAATTTATCCTTACTTTTCAATACAGTTTGCGCCAAGCGAAGCTACGTCAAAAAACATGGCGTCCTAAGCCACTAAAATGTTTCGACAGAAACACGATTTATCATAATAAAAATGTCCTACCTTGAGCTGTTCTTCCATCAGTATCTTGGGCAAAGGATCCTTTCTTGGGAGAAATCGTCTTTTGGTGGAAAGCTGTCCTCTTGCCATGTGGAAATGTCAACTGCGTTCGGGATGAACTGAAAAGCGTGCCCAACTTTTCACATCGTTGCAAAAATAAATGTCCCAAAATCGCACTAAACGGATATAAATTGCTATAAAACGCTTTAAAATAACTACCTTATGATGTTTTTAACTCCTATAACGAGTGAAAAGATGACCGGAGAAATATAACAGGCTAAACTAACGCTTGGAACAGGAGCGGGTCGGTGTCCAGCACGCGCGTTACGCAGCTCCAAAAGAATGACTAGCTTCAGGGTTTTTTCATTTGTAGGGCCTGTGAACGAGCAATCGACCCCGTTGGAATCGTCATCACGTAAAGGCATCCAGGGGAAGACGTAAGAAGTGTCCGTATAGTCATAGCAACGACAGTGCCCTTTTAAATGACTTCAGAAGAGTGGCCAACATTTCTCAAATCTGACTCCATGTCAGGGAAATTGCTGTAGAATGGGCTCTGTTCCACTTAGAGACAAAATTTCAACTCCTATAGAAACTATAGACTGTTTTCTATCCAATAATAATAATAATATGCATATTGTACGATCAAGGATTTTGTGGGAAGCCGTTTAAAAAATTACCCAATTAGCATAAATAGTCTAAACAGCGCCCCCATCCCCAACAGGTTAAAGCAGAGCACCAAAGTCCCTGAGCCCAAGAACACTAAGGTAACCTGCCAAAATGACTACCGACTCGTAACACTGACGTCTGTAGCCATGAAGTGCTTTGAAAGGCTGGTCATGGCTTACATCAACACCGTTATCCCAGAAACGCTAGACCCACTCCAATTTGCATACCGCCCTAACAGATCCACAGATGATGCAATCTCTATTGCACTCCACACTGCCAATTCCCACCTGGACAAAAGGAACACCTATGTGAGAATGCTATTCATTGACTACAGCTCAGCGTTCAACACCATAGTGCCCTCAAAGCTCATCAATAAGCTAAGGACTGTGGGACTAAACACCTCCCTCTGCAACTGGATCCTAGACTTTCTGACGGCCAGGCATGTTCACTCATGACTGCATGGCCAGGCATGACTCCAACACCATCATTAAGTTTGCCGATGACACAACAATGAGACAGCCTATAGGGAGGAGATCAGAAACCTGGCCATGTGGTGTCAGGACAACAACCTCTCCCTCAATGTGATCAAGACAAAGGAGATGATTGTGGACTACAGGAAAAAGAGGACTGAGAACGCCCCCATTCTCATTGACGGGGCTGTAGTCGAGCAGGTTGAGAGCTTCAAGTTCCTTGGTGTCCACATCACCAACAAACTAACATTGTCCAAGCACACCAAGACCGTCATGAAGAGAGCACGGAAAACCTATTCCAACCACAAGGCACTACAGAGGGTAGTGCGTATGGCCCAGTATATCACTGGGGCAAAGCTTCCTGCCATCCAGGACCTCTATACCAGGTGGTGTCAGAGGAAGGCCCTACAAATTGTCAAAGACTCCAGCCACCCTAGTAATAGAATGTTCTCTCTGCTACCGCAGGGCAAGCGGTACTGGAGCATCAAGTCTATGTCCAAGAGGCTTCTTAAACAGCGTCGACCCCCAAGCCATAAGACTCCTGAACATCTAATCAAATGGCTAACCAGACTATATGCATTGCCCCCCCCCCCTCCCTCTTTTACACCGCTACTACTCTATGTTGTTATCATCTATGCATAGTCACTTTAATAACTCTACTTACATGTACATATTACCTCAATTACCTCGACTAACCGGTGCCCCCACACATTGTACCGTAACCGCCTTGTGTATAGTCTCGCTATTGTTATTTTATTTGCTGCTCTTTAATTACGTGTTACTTTTATTTCTTATTCCTTTTTTTTTTTTTTCTTACTGCATTGTTGGTTAGGGGCTGTAAGGTCTACACCTGTTGTATTCGACGCATGTGAATATAACATTTGATTTGATTATGTCTGGCAGGCCTTGCTTAGGCGAACATCATGTTTGTTGACTTGCTGTTTCATTAGGAGGGAATTCAAGTCAGAAAAGTAGCTAAATAGCAGAATCTGCGTCATATCAAAGTAGTGCCAAATTTCATGCAATTCGGTAGGTGTATGATTTATGGCAGTCTATGCATTGTAAATCCCTTATCGGTCCACCCCGTTAGATTTAACTTGTTAAATAATTTATATGTTTATTCATACAAGCATTTTGACACAGACCAAGCTTTGCAATTGTGCAGGCGTTAAATAATTATGACAATAACATGCTAAATCACTAAACTGTCTCTGATCCAAATCAGAGTGTTTTTGCCTCTGTACTTTAAAGCTAGGATGAAAGCCTTTCCTTTCTACCAAGCATGATATTTGACTAGTTGTGTTAAGTCTTTTTGTGTTATCGGGTTCTAGAAAAACTCTTTGTACCAATGCTATTGAGCTGGAGACTGGCGGGGGGGGGGGGGGGGGGGGGGGGGGGTTGCTTAACCGTAACACTGCAGAGGATTACACAAAAAATGAAAAGGTTGAGAAGTCCACAACGTCTGCCTTTAGCTGTCATGCAGATAAATTGATTTTAAATTGTGAGATACAACCTGTTTCACCTCATCAGTTTGGTCTGTTTGCAAAAATGTTACTGTTGACGAAGACCAATGAACTGTTTTGCCTCCTCAGCTGAAAAAATAACATGCTCAATTTGGCCCACACATGTCAATACAATAAACTCAAATTATTTGCAGCATCAGTATTTCTTTGTACAGGATGCAAATCAGTGAAACTGTATCCAATTTCCTTCATTCTCTCCCTTTCCTTTGGCAATCATTACTCCAAAAGTATACACAGCCTGCAGTGAACACAGTGTAGGCTTAACGCAGTCTATAGGCTACTACAATATCTCAACATACTACTGAATAATAGAAGGACTAGTCTGTCATTTGATTTTTCAAAATTGGACAATAGAAAAATGACCAATGTCAGCTAATAGTGTTGAACAATTAATCCATGAATTAATTATTTAACTAGTCAACATTTGTAGCCATCTTTACTAGCCATTCGATTTTGCGTTCCCCTTGCTTCCCTCCCTTCATTATCTAGATCTAATTAGTCTATTCATTTCATCTAAATGTATATAATCCAATCATTAAATGAAAGATTCATCACTATTATGGCTAGCCTTTTGCTCACCTATCTCACATTGAAAGCTGAAGGTTCGACCGGCCCAGCCAACACCGCAATTACTTTAGTTTTATCAAAGGCGAAGTGGAAAATAATATTATTATTTTTTTTCACAAAGCGGGGAAGATTCGACTAGTGAAAACATCTGGCATTGCGATTCATTTCAGTGCGCTTTGATAGGCGACTTTCTTGTACCCTCGTTTCGAAATCTTCCTTCATTGCACTTGCATGATGTCAATCTGATGCACAACACCCTCCCCCGAGATATCAAATAAGCCGCGTAGTGAGCGGAGTTCGCACTAGCCCGGACGGCTCTACCATCGAAGTGGTGTGTTGCGAACGGGAGAGGGATGACCAGAGCACCGCGAAGCTGGACAGTCAAACATGGAGCTTTTTAAAACGCTCATTTCGGTGCTTTGGATGTTATTGCTGAATGGAAACAAGGGCTGTCACGCTGAGGAAGGTATGTGGAAACCTATTATATGTTTTTTCCCCACCGGACGGTTCATAGCAAGTGGATGAATGAATGTCCAGACTCCAGCCCAGCCGAATTGCCAGTCCGGTTGCAGGTGCCTGCACGGTGATGCGGAAGTTTCAGATATGCCGACGACCTTGTAGCCTATATTTATACCTATTTGTACCTGTTAAGTAAATCTCAGTACCTTGAGGAGTTTCTAACATTTAAAAGCGTCAGAGTTCGGAAAAACCTCTCCAAACCAATTTCCTATAAAAGCCTCCTTAGATAGATTTTTAGCCGAACAACAGCCTACATTTCAAACAGCTGCTAGCTTTACGCATCTCTTTTCAGTAGCCAAGTGACAGTTAAACATGTGGACAAAATAGATAACATGGTGGGATATGTAAATAAAAATGAAAAGCGAGGTGTCAAATACTGTTTACCGACTTCGGGACAAGGATTCACAAAACTGTTATCTTGTAGCAAATGTATATCATAATCGTATTGTTACAAACTGCGTCCATTTATCATTTTGAGTTTGAACGGAAACCGTTACATTTGGACTGTAGTAGTCTTGCATCAACATTGTAATAATGTTGTAGTTTGTATGAGCATGCTGTTAAAAGTAGCTGTTCATTAAATATTAAAGTCTGGAAAGCATTAAAAAAAGCATTGCTTAAATGTCAGGAAGTGATAGGCTACTGTCAACAACAAAAATATTTCATCACAAAGCTACATCTCAGCATTTACATTGTTAACCAGATTGAAAAGGAAACATTGCTGTCTTCTAATCTGACACTTGTACAGCCAGAATAGATTCCGACCCAATGTTGACTTGCCTAAACATCAGATTGTTACCATGGTTGCCCCATAAATATTCAGTCTGAAAGAAGTCGCTCTAAAACAGACGCAAGAGTCTCCACAAGCCAGAAAGTTAATTAAACTGATATTTACACTTCACCGGTTGTCCGTACTGTCGGTCCTTTTGACGGTAGGAAGTGGAGATTAAAATATCCACAGGAAAGTATTGTTTACCCGACTTTTTGCGTCACCTGTAGGATCTGTCACTTTTTTTTTCATTCTCCTGAGACATTGCACAAGATGCAAAAGGTGTCAACAATAGCGGAATGTATCCTGAACGTTGTCGACTGAAGCACGTGACATTTTCAGCTGTTTGAGTGGGACAAAGTTCAGCTAAAAAGGACATTTCTAAAATATTCTACTTAATATTCATAATCTCCAGCACCACCCCAACATCAATTTATGCGAAAATGGCATGTTTCAATGTTTTGTAGTAAAAAAAAATAGAGGAAGAAAAGTGTTTCCAATGACATCATCGGTGTGCATCATGTGATTTTAAGCAATTATGAGTTGGAATTGCCTACTAATTGGTTGATAATCTATTTGGAAAGATTTAGAAGATAAGCAAGCAAGCGTAGGGTCAGAATGTATTCTGGCTAACACTTGCATAGAGTAACTGGTTTCCTTTGTCTCGTTCCCGTACAATCTCTCATACTTCAACACTGAAGGCAAAATGAGCTGGTTTATTGATGCTCCCTCTCTACCCTCGCTTTCTACACAGTAAAGTAGTCTGGCCAGTGGGCTCTCTCTCTCTCTCTCTGGTTGTGAGGTATTGAGCCTGGCTCTGATGCAGGCAGGGCTGGCTCAGGTGAGTCCAGTAAAGCGTCCTAATCGGTGCTGGGGTTCAGAGGAGGAAGAGAACATAATCGCCTGCGTCCCCCAGGCGAGGGTTAGTTCTGGAAGTGGCTAAGCACAGCTGAGCCAGGCTGTGAAAACACACATTTTATGTACACTGAACAAAAAATATAAACGCAACATGTAAAGTGTTGGTCCCATGTTTCATGAACTGAAATAAAAGATCCCAGAAATGTTCTATATGCACAAAAAGCTTATTTCTCACAGATTTTGTGCAAAAATTTGTTTACATCTCTGTTAGTCAACATTTCTCCTTTGCCAAGATAATCCATCCAACAGAGGTGTGGCATATCAAGAAGCTGATTAAACAGCATTCCACAGGTGCACCTTGTGCTAGGGACAGTAAAAGGCCACTCTAAATGTGCAGTTTTGTCACAGAAAATAATGCCATAGATGTCTCAAGTTGAGGTATTGTGCAATTGGCATCCTGACTGCAGGGATGTCCACCTGAGCTGTTGCCAGAGAATGTAATGTTTATTTCTCTACCATAAGCCACCTCAACGTTGTTTTAGAGAATTTGGCAGTACGTCCAACCGGCATCACAATCAAAGACCACGTGTGCAGTTTGCTGATGTCAACTTTGTGAACAAAGTGCCCCATGGTGACAGTGTTGTTATGGTATGGGCAGGCATAAGCTACAGACAATGAACACAATTAAATTTTTTATCTATGGCAATTTGAATGCACGTGACGAGATCCTGAGGCCCATTGTCGTGCCATTCATCCGCCGTCATCACCTCGTGTTTCACAATGATAATGCACGGCCCCATGCCGCAAGGATCTGTACACAATTCCTGGAAGCTGACAATGTCCCAGTTCTTCCATGACTTGCATACTCACCAGACATGTCACCCATTTGAGCATGTTTGGGATGCTCTGGATTGACGTGTGACATGTGTTGCAGTTCCAATATCCATCAACTTCGCACAGCCATTGAAGAGGAGTGGGACAACATTCCACAGGCCACAATCAACAGCCTGGTCAACTCTATGCGAAGGAGATGTCGTGCTGCATGTGGCAAATGGTGGTCACACCGGATGCTGACTGGTTTTCTGATCCACACCCCTACCTGATTTTCTTTATTCCCAGTCATGTGAAATCCATAGATTAGGGCCTAATGATTTTAATCAAATGTATTGATTTCCTTATATGAACTGTAACACAGTAAAATCTTTGAAATTCAGTACACAAACAGGCAAACACACACACTGCTCATACGCACATATAGCTTTGTTACTTGCACACACATACACACACAATCTCGCTTAAAGCTGCAATATGTCCCTTTTTGTATTTTTTTTCATGTTCAAAAGCGCCAATAAGTCGCTAGTGGTCATCCAACGTAATGCAACAGTAACAATTGTGTGCCCCTAGTCTGCCTGAGAATCGCTGAATAATATTTGGCATCTTTTAGCTAAAGGAGATTCTACAATAAGTCTTGAAGGTGAAGTGTCTGCGTATTGAAAACTGCAAAGGACTACACCGACATCCCAGAACGTCAGAGACAAGTGTTGAGAAGATTGGGCTCCCAATTAGATGGCCCAAGACTCTTTGAAGTGCCACCACCAACAACGGCTGAGCTGCTAAAACGTCGAGGAGATGTCGCCACGCAACAAGGTACGGTACGTCCACCTTTGACCTGGGAAGGACCGGTGCCTTCCCTGTTGTCAGACTTGGTGGGTCCCGGGAAGTGTGAAAACCCACGTAGTACTCAGAATTGTGGGCCTACAACCTAACATTTAAATCCTATAAATATGGAAGTTTGTGTGGGCAACAATAAACTTGTGTGAGAAACAATACTTGTGCATTTTATTTGTAATTGTACTTTTATAATGATTTACTAAACTGTTTTTCCTGGATATCTATGGTCTTGACGGTTTACACTTCAAATTAGCAGACCTCCAGGTGAATAGATATCCAGATGGACTGCCCAGCACCTCTCCTCTTTCTTCAAAGGACAGCGCTTGCAATTTAGTCTGTAATGATAAGCAGCAACAGGAAATTACAGAACGCAGCCAAGTGTTTTGCGGTATGATTATAATGTTGTGAAAAGGGTTAACACTACCACCGGTGAAAGGTTTTTTGCTAACCTTCCTCTCGGCCAGCCTCTCTTCTTGCGGTCGGGCAGCCCTTTCGAGGTCTTCCTGTCCAATTCTTTGTGCATCCCTGCCTGTGCCCCTCGATGGTCTGCGGCTCTTTAAAACTGGAGTCCTACAGAAAAAGACATCTACACAAGACTTGTGATTGTAGTGCTCACTACATGGTCTTTTATGTACACTATAGTTCAAAAGTTTGGCGTCACTTAGAAATGTCCTTGTTTTTGAAAGAAAAGCACCTTTTTTTTGTCCACTTAAAATAACATCAAATTCATCAGAAATACAGTGTAGACATTGTTAATGTTGTAAATGACTATTGTAGCTGGAAATGGCAGATTTTTTTTATGGAATATCTACATAGGCGTACAGAGGCCCATTATCAGCAACCATCACTCCTGTGTTCCAATGACACGTTGTGTTAGCTAATCCAAGTTTATCATTTTAAAAGGCTAATTTATCATTACAAAACCCTTTTGCAATTATGTTAGCACAGCTGAAAACTGTTGTTCTGATTAAAGAAGCAATAAAACTGGCCTTCTTTAGACTAGTTGAGTATCTGAAGCATCAGCATTTGTGGGTTTGATTTCAGGTTCAAAATGGCCAGTAACAATGAACTTTCTTCTGAAAGTTGTCTATTCTTGTTCTGAGAAATGAAGGCTATTTCATGTGAGAAATTGCCAAGAAGCTGAAGATCTCGTACAACGCTGTCTACTACTCCCTTCACAGAACAGCGCAAACTGGCTCTAACCAGAATAGAAAGAGGAGTGGGAGGCCAATTAAGAGGACAAGTACATTAGTGTCTAGTTTGAGAAACAGACGCCTCACAAGTCCTCAACTGGCAGCTTCATTAAATAGTACCCGCACACATGGGTGATAACTAATGCGTATCATCATATTGCTATATTTGAACAGGCATGGAAATACACGGTAGCTATTATCAACCATGTAACGTAAACTCGTACATCGCCTTGTATAATTGCCCTTATTTTGTCAATACCATTGTAAAGCACAATTTCTCCCCTTTCCAACATTATCAATTACATGACCTGAACGCTGCCAGTTTCTGCATAATTCAAGCAGGCAATGAGTCCCGTCGGGTCTTTTTAAAAATGGCGTGTGGGGAAGCAAAACTAATGCGTGATATTGAGAAGGAGAGTTGTGTGGGAAAATTGTTTTTTTTCACTCGATCTGTCCAACTTAACACCTTATCGCCTCTAAAATGTAAATAAAACACTATAAAAAGTTTATATAATGTGTCATTACATACCTATTTGAAGGTTTGTGTCGAATTTGAATTGGGTTTTTAGGGCGGTGCTAAAGTGATCTTAGAAGTAAACAGTGGCTTTGAGAATGATGATCGCATGCAATGATGACCAAAAAAATGACTAGGTATCCCCCCTTACCCCCGTCACTGTCCATTTCTTGTTTTTAAACGATGAGAGAAGTGCTACACCTGGTGGACAGAGATTGTAAGACAGAAATAGTTGCTTTATGCGTGCTGTACGTTACGACATGACACGTCAAGATGTAAAGGAGGGTCCGTTTTTTCAACTTTTCTCCAATACTATAGAGCCATTACCATGTCGACCAATGCTTGAATAGAAACCTAGTTCACACCCCCGATTTTGAAGTCAACACAGTCGCTACAGTCCCATTCGTTTTCTTTGTAGCCTCGTTTGAATGTCGCGGTTACGCACATTTGTACGGAATGGGGTGAGTTTACGTTAGCTAGCTAAGTTAGCGATGTCAAGGTAGCTAGCTAGCTAGCTAACGTTAGCTACCTTTCTGGCTGATAACGTGAATATTACAATGAGTATAAAAGAAATTGTACCTGTTCTGAAGACATTGTTGCTCAAATGTTATAGAGTTGTCTTCAATCTTGCCCATAACTGTTATCGCATCGGTGTCCACAGTCTCAAATGTCTGGACTCTGTTGGGTTGTCAACAGTTACCACAGCCACAAGGTCAAATCTTTGCCACCCGAGGTTTCCACTAGATATCACAGTGGATGTTGATGCCACGTCATCCCAGCGGCGACATACAATGAGAGCTGGGGTTTCTGGTATATCTTATTCAAATCCAGAAAAAAATACTGCATTCTTGCCGGAAGGTTCTCCAAAAACACCTGTACACACATACACTAAACAAAATATGAACTCTGCATGCAACAATTTTAAAGATGTTACAGATAATATAAGGAAATCAGTCAATTAAAATATGTTCTTTAGGCCCTACTCTATGGATTTCACGTGACTGGGAATACAGATATGCATCTGTTGGTCACAGATACCTTTTAAAAAGAAAAGTAGGGGATCAGAAAACCAGTAGGTATCTGGTCGGACCACCATTTGACTCATGCAGCGAGACACTTCTCCGTCGCATAGAGTTGTTCAGGCTGTTGATCGTGGAACGTTGTCCCACTCCTCTTTAATGGCTGTGCGAAGTTGCTGGATACTGGCGGGATCTGGAACATGCTGTCGTGCACGTCGATACAGGTGAGTATGCAGGCCATAGAAGAACTGGGACGTTTTCTGCATCCAGGAATTGTGTACAGATCCTTGCGACATGGGGCTGCGCATTATCATGCTGAAACATGATCTGATGGCGGCAGATGAATGGCACAACAGTGGGCCTCAGGATCTCATCACGGTTTCTCTGAGCATTCAAATTGCCGTTGATAAAATTTAATTGTGTTCACTGTCCGTAGCTTACGCCATAGCCCCACCACCACCATGGGGGCCTCTTCACAATGATGATGTCCGCAAACCGCTCGACCACACAATACCATGCACGCTAGCTGCCATCTACCCGGTACAGTTGAAACCGGGATTCTTTCGTGAAGAGCACACTTCTTCAGCAATGTGCCAAGGTGAGCATTTGCCCACTGAATTCGATTACGACGCTGAACTGCAGTCAGGTCAAGACCCTGGGGAGGAACGACGAGCACACAGATGAGCTTCCCTGAGACGGTTTCTGACAGTTTGTGCAGAAATTCTTCTGGTGTGAAGTACATTTTGTTCAGTGTAGTTACGCAGTGCAGGTTTATACACAGAAATCTCACTTAAACACAGATGCACATGTCATTATTGCTTTCACACACACACACACACACACACACACACACACACACACACACACACACACACACACATACACACACACACACACACACACACACACACACACACACACACACACACACACACACACACACACACACACACACCCACGAACACGGTCTTTCTGCAAACGTATGCACACATACACATGCAGAGTGTACACGCGCACACGTTGAGAGTACTATAATACTGTGGAGCGCTTTACACACACAGCTCTGTGTCGGTGGCTTGAGTCGTTTCCCCTGAATGCTGGCCGGTTGGCTTGGAAGCTCTGTTCTAATTTGATGCTGTGACAGCAATGAATTGCTGTGAAAGCAATGTGTTTCTGAAGGCTGGGTTTGGCAGCCCTGTAAGTGGGGCTCGCCACAAGGGGGGAATTTGCCTCTGTCTGTTGTTCTGCTTCCTCTCCATCCAATCTGTATTATTAGAGAGAATTTGCCACGTTCATACACCTACCTGTCATAATAAGAATGAAATGCCCCATTTACATTAAAAATATATATATAATAATTCAACTTAAAGGCTTACAGTAAGGTAAGCCATTCTGATCTTATAGGTCAATAATTGGGCAAACAATCAGAATTGTATGAATGCAGCCCTTGTGTGGGTTGTCTCACACACAGTTTCTCAGTGTGTCCTTTTTCTCAGAGTGCTTTTTAGTGGATCTTCATAATGTATGCCTGGTAGTGAATGTCTTTCTGGTCTGTGTGTGTGTCTATGTGTTCATGTTTTTGAAATCGTGTTGTGTAATTCTGTGTTTGTCTCTGTGTCAATGTGCGTTTCTTGTCTCTCCTCGGATTTCTGCATGCACCTATAGGCTGTGTGTGTGTGTGTCCACATTACCATGCGTCTCACATCCCAGGCTTCGTTAACGAGAACTAATACGAGTGGGGGCCCTGTAGGCAGTGCGGGGGTGTCTTCCCCTCCTCACGCAGTCAATCTGGAGCTCGTGGCCGCTCTCTCATTCCCCACGCCTTGACGCTAACACACCTTGGCATCTCATCGGGATCTCATTTACTGCTCTCCCTCCTCCCCTCCCCTCCGTATCCACCCATTCTGCAGCGGGGAGAAGATGGGGAGTCGCAGCCGGGGTTAAAACTGCAGCGTAGCCTCCGAGTTCATCGGGTTCATCCTCAAAAAGGGGTTTAGTAGGCTAGTGGCCAATCGTCAAATAGGGGTTTAGTTTTTGAGATGCCCCTATCCGAGGTAGAGCAAAACACAACCATGCTTTTTCTCTAATTTCTCCCATTTATGAACTGAATGGTTGGGATAAAATATCTTACTGCGAAAGTAGTTACATTTTATAGATGTTGTGACAGCCCTAACTTCAAAACGTGCAAAATTAAGCTGATGTAACCAAATACTGCAAGCTCTGTAATACTAGTGGTCGATTGTCTGCATACACACCTATATCGTCATGAATCATGTTCTGGAGGCTGCTCTGCAGAGTGATCACTAGCTAGCACAGCCACAAAGTCATACAATCTGATTTTAAACCTAACCTTAACCACACTGCTAACCATAATTCCCAACCCTAACTTTAAATTAAGACCAAAAAGCTCATTTAATTTTTCATGAATTTCTTCAATATAGCAAATGAAGACTTATGACAATCGTCAACCAGCCTTTTATTTATCTGCAGGCTTTAATCAGCTTAAAGCAGTGGCCCCATGACAGACAGTCAACTCATTTTGATTTTATGCTTCATTATGCTATCCTGAACTCGCTGAAATCAATTGTGGTACATGCTCCGAAAGCAGATGACCCAAAGTAGTCACCTTCCTTTGCGTCTAATTTGACACATTTGCTGTGATTGGTGCAAACCCCTTTTTTTCTGTGCGTGTCAACGTGTGGGCTCAGATCCCCGGTCCTTCTCTGTTGGCTGAGGCAGAGGGGTTCTGGAGCTGACAGTGGCGACCTCGCTGTGTGCGAAAGGTCGCAGTGATTTGTGAAGTTGGCAGGCGTGTCCGTGACATTGTCCCTCTGGGCTTTTTGGTGCCATGTCATTTTGATGGCAGGGCGCGAGCGAGAGGAAAGGAGGAGAGGAAATTAGCCAGGTCCACGGTGAGAGAAAGGAGGGAGTAACCGAACGGCAGGTGGGGGTGAGGGAAACTGGGATGAGAGAAAAAAGGGAGCACCCTAACCTGTCACCTTTCCTTTGGTACATACAGCAGCTCTCCAATAAGGGATTTGTAGCCTAATAAAGTCCAACAGTTCCCACAATCGCTGCTCTCTAAAGCATTTGCTTACTTACCAAAGGCTAACATTGACTTTGTGATGGACTGATTGATAGTGTCGGTCTGTCTTTAAATCCTCCCGGGGGGGTCACTTGATTTTCCTTTGTTCCCCTGTAAGGACTGACTCTATCCTGCCGTGTATGTGTGTGTGTGTGTGTGTGTGTGTGTGTGTGTGTGTGTGTGTGTGTGTGTGTGTGTGTGTGTGTGTGTGTGTGTGTGTGTGTGTGTGTGTGTGTGTGTGTGTGTGTGTGTGTGTGTGTGTGTGTGTGTGTGTGTGTGTGTGTGTGTAGTGACGGCGTATGGAGAGCAGGAATGGGTTTAATTGTGTGTGGCGGAATGCACACACACAAGAAATAATAGGTAAGATGGATGATATTTTTAGCTTATGCTTCAGCCCCATTGGATAGTGACGAATGATTAGGGGAAGTTATACTGGTTCTAGTTGAGAATGGGGATATTTGGGATAGATGGGTCTCAATGGCAGATTCTGATTTAGGATTAAAGAACAATAGTGTGTGTGTGTGTGTGTCATTTTTATCATCTGCATGTGTACGTCACACTGCTTGCTTAGTGCGTACCACTTCCGATTCGGGCCATACTTGGCACAAACTCACTACCTCTTCTTCACAAACACGTGACTGTCCTTCAACCGCGTCTTAGCCGATCGCGCCGCCTCAAAAGCTCACTAATGAGGCGACGCCCGCGGAACACCCTATGTTTCACACGTCTCCACGCGCCACACGTGAATGGGTGATATAGGTATTGCAGCGTGAGAAGCCTTAACATGCTCTGCTCTGGGTGTTTCCAACTTCCACCACCCAAGCTGTTCAAACGAGCAGGGGTTCAATGAAGCCACTACGGTCAATATTCAGTAGCTGCTAAACTCAAAGTGGAGATGAACATGGAGAGTGGGATTCTGGGGAGCAGGTCAATACAGTAGCAGGGGTCGGGGAGAAGTTTTTTTTTAAACAGCCGAAATGTGTGTCCCTCCACCTGCAACACACGCATACACATATTAAAACACCCACCCACATAAAAACATTTCACATGAATGCAAACACATACATTAATACACACACTCCCCAGACCCCCCCCCCCCCCCCCCCCCCCCTTTACAAGGCATGTTGTTTTGTAAAAGTTCTATTCATGTTTAAAGTAGAAAAGGCCTCATTAATATAGAACACATTTTACCTCGGGAAAAGGGAGGGAGTGCTGCTGTTTTGTTTCCCATTGGTTTACGACGTTGCCTTGACGAATGCTATTCGCTCCTCTGTGCATACTGTACAGTGATAATAATTGAGTGGTTGTCTGGGAGACTATTTCATCCAAAGGGACTTAGCTCCTCAACATATTCTATACAGTATATTATGTAGTCCAAGTGGGAATTGAACTGACCCCTTTAGTCCATTCGGAAGTGGTTTTCAGTCCAGAAATAGGCTTAATCTGATGCTTAGAAACCGGCCCTGAAAGTACTAAACTTTTATGCTTTTGGCATACAAGACGAGTGGTAAAGGAAAAGCCGACTTCTTCCTTAGGTCCTTAAGTACCTAGTCTGAGTACCAGTCTCTTTAGCGAACATCCCACTCCTTGCCCCTCCTTGCCGCTGCCAAAGATACTGTACTCCTCAAGCTCCTTAATGCTAGAATGTTCATATTTGAAGATGGCAGAAAGTCTCTTTGGCACATGACGTGGACTACAGGGAGTGGATTGGCTAAAGAGACTGGTACCCAGGTTATATAGTGGCTGAATGTGCCGTTTCCTATTACCAAAGGTTAAATTTGCTGGTTCTTTTCTCACAGCTGTTGGCTTTGAGACTATCAGCCTCCATCTAGCCTGGTTTAGACTGCAGCATTACCTGCTGTATCACAGGTCAGGGTAAGGGCACAGAGGAACACACACACACAAACACAATGACTACTCCTCAATGTCTCCATTACACAGCAAATGATCCGAATATCCATGTGTTGTTTTTTTTGCAGGGTGCACAGTGGACTTCAGATGTATTTTGTTGTATCCTAACGTGGGAGTACTGTATCTCGCTGCCACTGTCGAGCCATCCACTAGAACGTGAACCTCTGTGAGGTGTGAGTTCTGCGGCTCGTAGAAGATGGCATGAGGTCCGTGCCATGTGCCCGTCTATCCAGGGATTCCGTATTGGACAGGACGTTAAAGACAAAACGAGATGTGAAACAGAATGTCGTGTCCACCGTCCACCCCTTGCTAATGTCTGTTCCCATCACATGAGCCTCCCCTCTCCTCATCCACGCTGTGTCGGTGCTCGCCTCGCCGGGCCTGACTCTGGGGGGGGAGCGTTCGTCAGCCAGAGAGTGCTCCTAATGGGCTTTTCATGTCCGCCCGTTAGTCATATGCTGCGGCGACGTCCGAATGACCGCGTGTAAAGTAAAGGCGACTTCTGACAATTACATTTCTCACTTCTCGCCCCCTAAAGCATTTTGTCTGGCCTGTAGGCTACTCTCTGTGTTACAGGGCCTCTTCTGAAGTGGTTCCCAATCTCACTCAAATCCACGCCTCATATCCTACTCATGCCATCGTGTTCCTCCTCCTCCTCCGTTGTCTACATGCCCCGTGCTGCGAATGTGACGTGTACAATGCGTCAGAGCAGACGTCTCTGTAATGCACTGATTTCATCCACATTTCAAAGGGGAAAAACCACTGTGTTAGCCATAGGAGGTCACACACTTCGCATGTGAGTGATTGCATTTTTTTTTCTCTCGAGCAGACGGGGCTGGGCTTTAAAGCAACCAATACATGTTTGATTGGAAGGCCTCCTGGGTTGAATTGATACAAAACAAGGTTCTTGTGTTTTGAAAGGCACGTTTGCGAAGAGATTGATCACACTTGGCGCTAACATAACAAGAGTCCCATCCAGTGATAGAAGAAAAGGTTTGGTGCAATCAGTGAAAATACTGTCGCTCCTAATCACGCGCTTATCAGCGCTGTCAGCTCCTCAGTTGAACAGCGTGCTTACTGATTAGGCTTTTAGGCACAAGTACCACTGGCTTCAATTAAATGCACTGTGTATACACACATATACTCACATACAGTTCATTCACACACACACCCGACTTGTCTTTGTGTGCAATCCTGCCCCCTTCTCTATCCCCTTCTGGTAATGATAGTCATGTAGGAAATTCAGCTGGCAGGGGCACATAAAGCGTTACCCCCCCCCATGCCCATAACACGCCATTAATCTTTTGGAGAGGCATTTAACCTTTCAAACTCAGACCAGGGGAACATAACACACTCGCACCTCACCATCTCAGTTACAATTGGAGCCACCGTTCCCCCTGTCCTCCCCTCTCCCCTCCTCCTCAGTGTGGGTTTGACCAGTGACCTGAAATATCGGCCGACCCTTTTTAACGCACGGTTTCCTCTGCGATGAATAAATACATAAATCACACGGCTCTGGCTCGGTCGCTTTTCCAACCTGCCTCCCTCCCTCACCCCTGTCCCACCCACACCCCGCCGATGAGCAGAGTAGGTTCCTCTGAAGTGGCTACCCCCCCTCTGGAGACGGCTGTTCACAATGAAAGGGTCTTAGCCGTGGGGTCCTTGGCGAGAGCATTGTAGGTGGTGGATAACTGTAATGGGCTAAGTGGCAGTGTGCTGTAACCTGCCAGCATGGGCCCCTTAGTATTCAGTTGTTCAGCAGAGAGGGAGAGGGAGAGGGAGGACAGGAGAAGGGGGAAAGGGATGGGAGGAGGGTGACTGTACACACACACACACACACACACACACATACTGGATGATTTCACTGAAGGGTAAAGAAGGTCATTGTGTGTTTCAATGCTGCTTGTGTGGAACTACACTCTATTGAAACAATGGCAGATTTAATAAATATATATTGTGTTCATTTTGGCATTTATTTATTTTATTTAACCTTTTATTTTACTAGGCAAGTCGGTTAAGAACAAATTAACCAAAAAGCAAAAGGTTTCCTGCGGGGACAGGGGCTGGGCTAAAAAAAATATGAATATATGACAAAACACACATCACGACACGAGAGACACTACATAAAGAGAGGCGACAACATAGCAAGGCAGCAACACATGACAACCCAGCATTTTAGCAACACAACATGACAACACAGCCTTTTAGCAACACAACATGACAACACAGCATTTTAGCAACACAACATGACAACAACATGGTATCAGCACAAAGCATGGTATGCTTATTAGGCAAAGATAACAGCACAAAGGGCAAGAAGGTCGAGACAACAATACATCAGGTGACGCAGCCACAACTGTCATTGAGAGTTTCCATGGTTGAGTCTTTGAATGAGATAAAACTGTCCAGTTTGAGTGTTTGTTGCAGCTCGTTCCAGTCGCTAGCTACAGCGAACTGAAAAGAGGAGATACCCAGGGATGTGTGTGCTTTGGGGACCTTTAACAGAATGTGACTGGCAGAACGGGTGCTGTATGTGGAGGATGAGGGCTGCAGTAGGTATCTCAGATAGGGGGGAGTGAGGCCTAAGAGGATTTTATAAATAAGCATCAACCAGTAGGTCTTGCGACAGGTATACAGAGATGATCAGTTTACAGAGGAGTAAAGAGTGCAGTGGTGTGTCCTATAAGGAGCATTGGGGGCAAATCTGATGGCTGAATGGTAAAGAACATCTAGCCGCTCGAGAGCACCCTTACCTGCTGAACTATAAATTATGTCTCTGTAATCTAGCATGGGTAGGATGGTCATCTGAATCAGGGTTAGTTTGGCAGCTGGGGTGAAAGAGGAGCGATTACGATAGAGGAAACCAAGTCTAGATTTAACTTTAGCCTGCAGCTTTGATATGAGCTGAGAGATGGACAGTGTACCGTCTAGCCATACTCCCAAATATTTGTATGAGGTGACTACCTCAAGCTCTAAACCCTCAGAGGTAGTAATCACACCTGTGGAGAGAGGGCATTCTTCTTACCAAACCACATGACCTTTGTTTTGGAGGTGTTCAGAACAGGGTTAAGGGTAGAGAAAGCTTGTTGGACACTAAGAAAGCTTTGTTGTAGGGCATTTAACACAAACTCCGGGGAAGGGCCAGCT
Organism: Salvelinus fontinalis; assembly: GCF_029448725.1. Lineage (NCBI taxonomy): Eukaryota > Metazoa > Chordata > Actinopteri > Salmoniformes > Salmonidae > Salvelinus > Salvelinus fontinalis. The sequence goes on along the minus strand of NC_074696.1, from coordinate 39,867,766 downwards.
GAGTATAAGACTGTATCATCTGCATATAAATGGATGAGAGAGCTTCCTACTGCCTGAGCTGTGTTGTTGATGTAAATTGAGAAGAGCGTGGGGCCTAGGATCGAGCCTTGGGGTACTCCCTTGGTGATAGGCAGTGGCTGAGACAGCAGATGTTCTGACTTTAAACACTGCACTATTTGAGAGAGGTAGTTGGAAAACCAGGCCAAAAACTCCTCAGACACCAATACTCCTTAGCCGGCCCACAAGAATGGAATGGTCTAACGTACCGTATCAAAAGTTTCGGCCAAGTCAATAAAAATAGCAGCACAACACTGCTTAGAATCAAGGGCAATGGTGGACACCATTTAGGATCTTTAAGGTTGCAGTGACGGGTACTGTACAAAGTAGGTCACATGCATGGTCCCAGCTCTCCTGTCTGTCATGAACTCAACATACTATACTGTAGGAACCCCCATGCTGTGTGGATACCAATTACACACATATAAATGATGTCCCTGAGGCCAAAAAAAGACCCCCACACACACACAGAGAAATAAATGTTAAATATCTAAATGTTTTTCCTCCCTCGTTCACTTCATTATATGGCTTTCCACCAGCCTCTCTCCAGCCTCAAGCAGAAACACAGCACTGTAGCCATGGTTATTAGAGGCCAAAGATGCATGAAGGGAGAATGTGTGCGTGCTCGCGCCAAAGACGTATGAGGGCAGAATTAGTCCGCCGCTGGAGCTGCAACAGCAAGGCATGTCTCTGAATGGAATTGTGTGTAATTATTGACGCTCCCTGCCGTGTAATGTGTTGGCTTAGTGTGTTTGCCTCTGTGTCTGCTCTGGGTTTTCGTTCTGTTTGCGGTCTCTGTGAGTGGTTTTTTGTGTTTTTTTATCCAGTCTTGCAACGCCAGGATTGTGGGTTCGATTCCCAGGACCACTCATACATAACATTTATGCACACATGACTAAGTGGCTTTGGACAAAAGTGTCTGCTAAATGGTATATATTATTAGGGATATTTATGTTGGTGAGGGCTCTTGTAAGAGATGGCGGTGTTTGTGGCACAGTCAGTGTGTCTCGGTGCATCTTTGATTTCTAGAGTCTTTGGTCGTACTTGCATTAGTGTTCTATACATTCTGTGGAGCTACTGTGTAAATAGTAGTAACGCGTGCTTGTCCGTAACGATGGTGTGTGAGGTGAGATGCGCTGAGGGGTAAGGATGTAATGTGTGGTCAGATGGTCAGAGGGTGAGGTGGCTGGTCTCTCTGGGGCAGATGGGGCCAACACAGGAAGTGCCAGTAGCCAGCTCTTCTCCTCCCCTCAGTCACCAATTCTACTGCCATAACCACCACAGCCAGGAGGGGAGGAGAAAGAGCTCTCGGTACACACACACTCTCACTGTACACAAAATGCACATGAATGCACATAAATGTTTTTATTTCACCTTTATTTAACCAGGTAGGCAAGTTGAGAACAAGTTCTCATTTGCAATTGCGACCTGGCACAAGATAAAGCAAAGTCAACACATACAACAACACAGAGTTACCTATGGCGTAAAACAAACATACAGTCAACAATACAGTAGAAAAATAAGTCAAACAATGTGAGCAAATGAGGCGAGATAAGGGAGGTAAAGGCAAAAAAAAGTCCATGGTGGAGAAGTAAATACAATATAGCAAGTAAAACACTGGAATGGTAGATTTGCAGCGGAAGAATGTGCAAAGTAGAAATAGAAATAATGGGGTGCAAAGGAGCAAAATAAATAAATACAGTAGGGGAAGGGGTAGTTGTTTGGGCTAAATTATAGATGGGCTATGTACAGGTGCAGTAATCTGTGAGCTGCTCTGACAGCAGATGCTTTTTGTAGTTCATTCCAGTCATTGGCAGCAGAGAACTGGAAGGAGAGGTGGCCAAAGGAAGAATTGGTTTTGGGGGTGACCAGAGAGATAAACCTGCTGGAGCGCGTGCTACAGGTGAGTGCTGCTATGGTGACCAGCGAGCTGAGATAAGGGGGGACTTTTTACCTATCAGGGTCTTGTAGATGACCTGGGGCCAGTGGGTTTGGTGACGAGTATGAAGCGAGGGCCAACCAACGAGAGCGTACAGGTCACAGTGTTGGGTAGTATATGGGGCTTTGGTGACAAAATGGATGGCACTGTGATAGACTGCATCCAATTTATTGAGTAGGGTATCGGAGGCTATTTTGTAAATGACATCGCCAAAGTCGAGGTTCGGTAGGATGGTCAGTTTTACGGGGGTATGTTTGGCAGCATGAGTGAAGGACGCCGTGTTGCGAAATAGGAAGCCAATTCTAGATTTAACTTTGGATTGGAGATGTTTTGATGTGAGTCAGGAAGGAGAGTTTACAGTCTAACCAGACACCTAGGTATTTGTAGTTGTCCACATATTCTAAGTCAGAACCGTCCAGAGTAGTGATGCTGGACGGGCGGGCGGGGGGACCACATGCAGAGTTATTAAGCAAAGAAATGTGAACATACACTGGTTCTACAGGCACACTTCCTCTGATTCATTCCCTCCATTTCTGGATCTCCCTCTGTCTCCCTCTCTCGCTGTGTCTTTCTTTCTGTCTGTAAAGGGATACTTTGGGGGTTTTGGAAACAAGTCGGATGAACTCATGGATACCGTGCAAAGCTGTTACCGTAGACGCCCAGGCGTTGCGCTAACGCTAGTTAGCAACTGCCTTCAAAACTGCACGCGGAGTCATACAAACGGTATCCACGAGTTCTCTGGGGAAGTAGATAAGGAGCCTTGTTTCCAAAATCCCTAAGTATCCCTTGAACGCCTAACCCGCACCTCTTCTGCCTAGTGAGTCGTTTTTTCCCTCCCGTTCCTCCTTTTGTATCAAGTTTGAGTCTCCTTGAGTGGACCTTCAGAGAGCCACAGCCCATTAGCCCGGCAGAAAGACAGGAGTGGAGTAGTAATTCAACATCAACCAGGCCCACTCCTCCACCCCATACACAATGACAGACAGCACACTCAGAGAGGACCCGTTGACATGCTGCCAGACTGGCAGGCTTCAGAGTAGAGTGTGTGTGCGTGCGTGTGTGTGTGTGTGTGCATGTGCGTGTGCATGTGCGTGTGCGTGTTCGTGTGCGTGCGTTTGCGTGTGCGTGTGTGTGTGCGTGTGTGTGTGTGTGTGTGTGTGTGTGTGTGTGTGTGTGTGTGTGTGTGTGTGTGTGTGTGTGTGTGTGTGTGTGTGTGCTTCCCTGCGTAGGCTGTGCATCGTGTTTTGCGTGTTTCCTCACACTACCCCACACCGTTCCAGAGTAGAGGTGTTCAGTAGCCCCAGGTTTTCTGATCCAGCAGCCTGAGATGCTAGTGCAGCGCCCCGTTTTGTGTGTGAATGATCAGTGTTTTAGTGTGGGACTCTGTGGCAGTGGAACACAACACACACACACACACACACGCCAGTAACCATCAACATCCATTCATTACCTCCAGACCCCCTCCAGCTCCTCCTGTCTTTCTCTCTCCGCTCCTCTCTCCCTCTCTTTGTTACACCAGTTCTGCCCGTGGGAGAAGGAAAAATAGCCAAAAGCTCAAAAAAGAAGCCGCAACGAGGGTTTAAACGATTTATAGTGAGTATATTTACCCTATGTAACCTCTACCGGTTGGTCAGAGCCCTGCACTCTGAAAGAGTAGAGAATAGTTTGTCAGTCTTTCTTGCACTACCAGCCACAGAAGAGTGCACAATGTCCTCTGAAACGTGTCCTCGGCTGGTCGGAACAGAGAACATGACTCCTCTCTTGTCATCACGCCGACTACAAAACCACACTCCCGCCGCAGGAAACACTTTAGCAGCATAAACCAACTCAAACTGTGACGCAGTGCTTGGTTAATGTTCAGGGCTGGATCTCAGGCTGAAGGACTGGTACTTCTCCCACTGCTCTCAAACATTGCCTTGTCGCTTGAAGCATCCTGTCCTGGCTTGCAGATCCGTGAGGAAGTTAAAAGCAGCCAGGGATGATTTCGATTGGAACCCAGCCCAGATGTCTACTGAACCCTCATCTGTCCCCCGTTTCCCTCGTTCTTGTTTTGTTTATATCAAACCTGTGCGTGAGGCTGCAAGCAAACGCACCTCCACTTTGCAAAAATAAAGAAAACGTGTCTTATCTGCGGGCTGAAATCTGAAAAAAATTGGAGTGTCACATTTGCATTTTAATTCGCCCTCAATCACGCGTGTTTGGTGTTGTCTGAAATTGCCTCCTGTTTCTCCCTCTTCTGTATTTATAGAGGCTGTCTGAGGCTAGCCTTCCTTTCCAATCTGCCTGTTTCGACAGTGTATGGAGATTAGGCCTCTCTATCGCTCTACCTCTCTCTCTTTCTCCTGGCCCTTCTCTCTGTCCCGCCCCCTTCTCTTTCTCCCTCGGTCTCGCTCTTTCCCTTTCTCCTCCTGGCATATCCCTTTCTCTCTCTTTTCATCTCATCCCCCTGTCTCTTTCCGTCGGTCCCCTTGTTCATGGGTGCTCGGGGAATTCAAAGGCACACATTTCATTAGTGATGCCATACTGGAGTCACGGACCCTCCCTGCTACTCTCCCCTCACCCGTTCTTGTTCCCTCTGATATACGCGGCGGACCTACGTGACCATAAGGTCATTCTGGCAGATGATAGGCCTTCAGAACAAACCAACTGGTCATACATGTATGCCTGGGATGGAGTGAAAGCGCCTCGCACTCCAGATTTATTGAGTTTACCTTCTATCGTGTCAATATCTATACTGAACAAAAATATGAACGCAGCATGTAAAGTGTTGGTCCCGTTTTTCATAAGCTGAAATAAAAGATCCCAGAAACGTTCCATACGCACAAAAAGCGTATTTCTCTCAAATGTTGTGCACAAATTAGTTTGTTATCCCTCTTAGTGAGCATTTCTCCTTTGCCAAAATAATCCAGCCACCTGACAGGTGTGGCATATCAAAAAGCTGATTAAACAGCATGATCATTACACAAGTGCACCTTGTGCTGGGGACAATAAAAGGCCACTCTAAAATGTGCAGTTTTGACTCACAACACAATGCCACAGATGTCTCATGTTTTGAAGGAGCGGGCAATTGGCATGTTGACTGCAGGAATGTCCAACAGAGATTGTGCCAGAGAATTGAATATTAATTTCTCTACAAATAAGCCGCCACAAACGTCATTTTAGAGAATTTGACAGTATATTCAACCGGCCTCACAACCACAAACCACGTGCAACCACGCCTGCCCAGGACATCCACATCCGTCTTTTTCACCGGCGAGGTCATCTGAGGAGGGTGAGGGAGGGTGCTGAGTGGTATTTCTACCCGTAATAAAGACTTTTTGTGGAGGGGGGGGGGGTATATTCTGATTGGCTAGGCCTGGCTCCCCAGTGGGTCGGCCTATGCCCTCCCATTGTCCACCCAAGGCTGCGCCCCTGCCCAGTTATGTGAAATCCATAGATTAAGGCCTAATTAATTTATTTCAATTGACTGATTTCCTTCTATGAACTGTAACTCGGTAAAATCTTTGAATTTGTTGCATGTTGCATTTGTATTTTTGTTCAGTATTTTATGATTTCACAGTAGATATCGATATGTAGTTTGCGGCGAAAACAGCTTTGCATGAAATGGATTTGTTTCGATGTGTGACAAATCGGTCTTGACGCTGGCTGATACGTAGGTGGTATTGCTTTTACATTAATTCCTTGCATGTTCACAATTATACTCAGTTCCACATTGGCTTCATTTATCCTTTATAATATTATTTTGATCCAAAATCGACTTAGTCATGCGAGCATCCATTTTTCGTATGGGTGGCCTCAGCGGGAATCAAACCTACGATCATTGGCTTTATGTGCCGTGCTCTACTGACGAAGCCACATAGGACTTTGGGTCAGGCTGGGTATTTTTACTTTTATTTTTTACTTTGTTGGAACGCTTAGAAAGTACAATGTTCATCCCCAGTTCCATTTTCATAAAAACCTTTCGTTAAAAAAATAAAAAAAATATTTGTCACATACACCGGATAGATTCAGTGAAAAATGTTGTTTTACAGTGTCCGACATAGTAGTACGGCGCCCCTGGAGCAAAATAGGGTTAAGTTCCTTGCTAAAGGACACATCAACAGATTTCTTACCTTGACGGCTTGGGTATTCTAACCAGAAACCTTTCTGCTACTGGCCCTACACTCTAACCGCTATCTGCATCTGATTGGCAGATCTGAAAGGGAGTCAGGTTTTAGCCTGCCGTGATTGGACAAAAGTCCCCCAAGAGTCCCTCCTCCCTCATTCAGACCGAAACATTGGAGGGCTGTGTTGAAGCGTAGAGATAGAATGACCCCTGGAACATCTGTCCTCATTTTGGTCTCTCCCCCAGCCTAGGTCACTGACTCTAAATGACAGGGTTGATATCTGAGAGCATCTTTTACTGGCAATATGGCAGGCAGACAGGCAGACAGGCAGACAGGCAGACAGACAGACAGGCAGGCAGACAGGCAGGCAGGCAGGCAGGCAGACAGACAGACAGACAGACAGACAGACAGACAGACAGACAGAGCGAGCGAGCCACCTAGCAGGCCTGGTCTTAGTCATCCTCTCATGTCCATGTATACTGTAATAGGAGCCTACATAAGAAGCTTATTCAAATGGCCCAATCAATCCATTTGGCTCAGCGATGGAGATTGGTGTAAGAGCCTTAGGCAGAGAACCACGTCGTACTCTCCTAGGCTGAAAACAAGCTGGCGCGCATGTTAATGAGCTGCATTCTATCTGAAGCGCATACACGCTTCCCCAAAGCCCCTACGTCCCTTTCAGATGTTCTCATTGGTTCCTATGCGTTCCCCCCATTGTTGATTGGTCGATACAAACCCTGGGTCTGCGGTAGAGTCCCTCAGAGGGGTGGTTGACCTCTGACCCCTGAGTAACGATGGGCCGATAGGTGTCAGGAGGGTATTGGAGGGCCGCCACATCTGACCATTAACCCCCGGGACGTCAACAAGTGCCCTTGAAACTATTCGGATGTTGGGACCGACCGCCATGGCCTATAGAGGAAGTTGTAAACACATAGAGGGGAGAGGTGACGTGATCCAGAGCCAGTGGATTGGAACATAAAGAAGCCATAGGAAGGTAAAACACTAGGGCCATTCTGTTTGCCGTATAGGAAATATAACGACTGGTTGCATGTACGGTTCTACGAAAGAAGACGATTAGGCGGCCAATACGTTGCTGTAAACCTTGGCGAACTATGAACCGAAATATATTTACAAAGGAATTACGTATAGGAGCAATCAGCATTGTACATCAGGACGCACATCTGCAACACGTTTCGACTGGTGGTCTTCCTATATGGCTCCTTAGGCGTAGCCCGAGTACATGATACAAATGTCTGTCGATTTGGCTTGTATGTACTGTAGGTTGAATGGAATGGCAGCACTGCTGTTCCTTGCCTCATATGACAGTCTACTGTACAAGTGATCAGGAAACACGCGTGCCGACAGGACTATAATTACCCAGGCCATCTGGAGCAGTTCTGACAGTTTGTGCGTGAACGGTGGTGGACTTGTCTCCCTCGGCGGTAACAGAATCGACTAATTGCTGTCATCTGAGCCGTTGTGTTAATGTGTGTCACTAGGGGGTGCGCAGGCATTTCACAAGTGACAAGTAGGAGTGTATGAGAGTGACGATGTGTGTGTCACTGACTCCGTGGAAGGTGTTGTTATGGTCATTTGGGAGTTAATTTGATCTAAAAGCATCTTACTATGAACACATAGGCTTGTCAGTATAGCATTTGTGGCCTGTGTGGGAATCGAACCCACAACTTGGTGTTACCAGCACCACGTTCCAACCAACTGAGCTATTGGTGCCTCCATTGAAAACTTCCCTTGCACCGACCTTAAAGACATGCTCCGGAACTTTGCCGACTAAGAATTTTTTTGACCTCCCGCATGCACTGTGTCAATGTGTAGTTACATTCATAATCTAAGAGCATAATTGCTGTATTACCTGAATTAGCCATGAAGTCCCTCAGCTTGAATGCGGATGTTTTTCTTGAAGCTGTTCTCCTCCACGTGGGCCGGGCCCCCTAGCAATTTAAGTGCAAGCCAATGAGCTTCAGCCACTCGGCATTTGAGTGTAAGCTAGCAAGATGCACACACAGCAAAGCGAGAGAGTGCGCATTGGCGTGGTGCACATATCTCTCGTATGTGGACGTAGTACACAGTTTTCGGGACCACTTTTATATCGTGAACGCTACTTTCAGAACTACTAGCTAAAAAATAGTGATGCACCGATATGACATTTTTGGCCAATACCGATATCCGATATTTTCCGTGCCAAAAAGAAAACGATAGCGATAGCCGATATTTCAAATTTTTGCGGCCTTTTAAGCATTCTAGTACAGTTAAATAGTTAACACACACACATGGACACAGAGGTCTAAGGAACTGCATCTCAGTGCAAGAGGTGTCACCACAGTCCCGAATCGAGGCTGTATCACATTCGACCGTGATTGGGAGTGCCATAGGGCAGCACACAATTGGCCCAGCGTCGTCCGGGTTTGGCCGGGGTAGGCCGTCATTGTAAATAAGAATTTGTTCTTGACTGACTTTCTTAGTTAAATAAAGGTCACACACACCACACTGACCAAAATATATTTTGTTTGGCATTTACATATGAACCCAAACATAATCAAAACCTATTTCTTTCACTTATTTGCTGTGCTGTTTCGTTGTTCATTTGTTCAGTTGTTTCAGTCTCCACCAGGATTTCATCATACATGTCAAGCAGTGAAGTTTCAGCTCTGTCTGTCCGTGGCCTCTCTTCCTCTGTGCACACTGTCACTGTGTCCATTTCCATCTTGTCCAGCTGTGTCTGGAACATTTCACATAAACCCTGTTTCTTGTCTGCATCGAAATAACGGTCCTTGTACCTAGCATCGAGCACGGTGGCGACACAGTAAAGAGAGAGAGCCACCAAATCGCTTGTTCACAGCCTGTGTGGGCAGTTTTGTTCCTGGAGCAAACTGTTGTCAAGGGCAACTGTTTCATTTGCCAATGTGGGCCAGTAAAAGCATCCACCTCGTCGGGAAATGGGGCCATCTTCACTCCATAGAAATTAGGCACTAACGTCGCACACTAGCTGCTAGCTAACTGGTTAGCTTAGCATTGGCAAAGTCAGAATGAGCATGCGCACTCCACTGGCGTTAGAATTAGGAATTAGAATACGAATGCTACACTGAACAACAAAAAAAAATTGTTTGTTTTTGTAAAGTGTTGGTCCCATGTTTTATGAGCTGAAAAAAAAGATCCCAGAAATGTTCCATATGCACATAAAGCTTATCTCAAATTTTGTGTACGTTTGTTTACATCCCTGTCGGTTTTGTTGAGCAGGCGTTTCAATGCCTTGACAGAGGGTATCACGTCAGCTGCAGACTCAGTTGATGAGCTTATTTCTTTAGTCAGTTGTTCGAATGGAGCTAGCTAGTCTGTTCATGTTTCCAACTTTCAAACATGTTCTCAAATGCCATTGAAACGGCAGCAGCGGTATGACAACCAGCATATTCATGAGCATGCAATACGACTTTCCTCAGTACGAAATCCTCGACGACCCACTGTGCTGTCAGACTCGGCATGCTCATGGGGCTGATATCGCTGGTCCAAATGTCAGTCGTGAAGCTAATAGCAGTGACACTTACTTTGTTACTCCGGTAGGGCAACATCTGAAAAATAGTACAAAAAACAAACAAAAAAGTGCACCAGTGCTCGACCAGTCGGCGAACTCCAACATCACCCACGACAGAGAACGGTTGATTGTCAAGGGTAATGAATTCCATTATCTTGGCTTTAATGGACTTCCCCTTTGAGTTGTCTCGCTGAAATGTTCTTCCTCTTTCAAATGACTGCTCCACTTGTTGACTGCTCGAACCACACAGCAGACATTGCGGGCTAGGTTAGGAATACTGTGTTGCACGTGTAGCGTAACATTTTACGTGGCGTCAATACTATATAGGTACGCACGTTACCTCTGACATCGGTTTTGCACATTGCCGTTAAACTATACATTGGCATTTTTAGCTAATATCGGCCGATTCCGATAGGTTTAGCACTATATCGCGCATCCCTAGCTAAAAAGTATACAAAAGTACCTTTAATATATAATAATTATATGCAATTTAGCAGACACTTTGTAAGGATTAGTAATGCATGCATACATTTTACGACCCCGTTTCTATAAGTAGGATAAATATACTATTTTAAGAAATATTACTGGATTAATACCATTCCATTATCTGGCCCCAGATTAGCAAATAGAAAATTGGTGAAATGAGACCATCGTCATGACAAGGATGTTTAGGTGTTGACAGTCATTGGTGCAAATGCAAAGCAAAATGTCAGTGTCTCCCTGGGGATTGTGTGTGTGTGTGTGTGTGTGTGTGTGTGTGTGTGTGTGTGTGTGTGTGTGTGTGTGTGTGTGTGTGTGTGTGTGTGTGTGTGCGTGTGCGTGTGCGTGTGCGCGTGTTTGTGGAGGAGGGTGCATAAGTGTGTGTTTGTGCGGAGGGAGGCAAAGAGATGTCAGTTGGTGCTTTATCTGTCGTTAGACAACCACTTTGATTCCATTACTGAAATTGAAATTGCCCGTTACCCAAACTGAAATTGAGTCACGCAAATGATTTCTTTTCCGCCTCGACAATTAACGATGGTTGCCCGAGGACACTCCTTGGTGTGTGTGTGTGTGTGTTTCCAGGCAGTTGTTTGAGTGGTAGGCATCTACGGTTGGTTTGTGTGTTGTGGTGATTGTTTTTGGTCTTTGGAGCCCTTGTTGTGCTCTCCCAGCCTTCCCCTTTTCCATGTGGTTCTTGTGGAGTGCACACAGTCCTGTCCTGGAGGGTCTCTAGTCTCTTCTCCCGCATCATTTGTGCTGACGAGGCTCACTCCGGTCTCATTGAGTCAGTCCACCTGCATGGCTGCTCAGTGGAGCTTAGACTCCTGTGACTGAGGGGTGAGGGGTCAGTACGTCCATCTGGCCAGCAGCACCCAGAGTGTTGAGGGATTCTGAAACGACGCATGTACGCACTCACACAGTGTGAACGCGCATATAGTCGAACACGTATACACACACACACACACACACACACACCCTCGGCATCTACCCATTACACTGCTGAGCTCATCAGATTTTTTTCCATCTCTGGACCTGAGCATCGGGGGGGTGTGTGTGTGTGTGTGTGTGTGTGTGCGTGTGTGTGTGTGTGTGGCATTTAGTCCCGTTCTCATCATTGCCCTTCACTACATTTACACAGACTTGTTGTAGCGCAGACAGATGGTATTTCTAGCCTATCGACTCGCCCAGACGCCTTCCTCCACCAGTGCTAGTTATATTTCCTATTGATTGATTGGCTGTCAGCCCTATCGACCGGCCAGGTCGCGGTGCCGCGTATTGATTGATGACTCCCTCTCCGCACTTCCTATCAGCGTTCGTCCCCCTTGCCATCGTTCATCAGTGGAATGAAGATCAATGCGTCTGATAATGCCGTCGACACAACCCCCACCCCTCAGGACTGGTCTTTCTGTCCAGGGACCGGCCGGCTTGTCCCGATCCATTTGAGGACATTGTTTACCTTTAACCCCTCTGTGTGTCATTTTGTTCATTCATTCTCCCCCCTCTTCTCGCCTTCTCCTCATCCTCCCTTTATGGGTTGTAAATGGGAAGCTCTGTATTGGCTGGTGCCTTCGTTCCCTCTTGAGCAGAGCAGACCAACCTGCATCTTAGAAGCAACATTCAGCTTGTACTGACCCTGTCGGCTGCTCTGAGGTGTGTGTGTGTGTGTGTGTGTGTGTGTGTGTGTGTGTGTGTGTGTGTGTGTGTGTGTGTGCGTGCGTGCGTGCGTGCGTGCGTGCGTGCGTGCGTGCGCGCGCGCGTGCGTGCGTGCGTGCGCATTATCCCAATGACGCCTCGGATACAGAATCGCTGCTGCTCCGAATAAGCAGGGAAGTTGTACAAAGCTTTTTATTTGAATTCACCGTCTTCCCTGTCATGTGCGTGTGTTTCAACCCCGTGTCAACCTTGACTCGAGCAGGTACTATTCAGTCAGCTGTCAGTGAGCAGAGGAAGAGTGGGAGACTGAGGAAGAGGGAGAAATAGTGTGGGGTGAAGGAGGTGGAGACAGTCTAGATTAATCTAAAGTAGATTCTCTAATTGAACTAGTCAGCACAAGCCTTGGAGCTGGGTTCACTTATGTAACCACTGATCTCTCACTGCTCCTTATTCATAAGAGAGTGGAGAAAGTTAGAGGGTGGGGGTAGCAAGACCGGGGGGGGACGACGAGGGAGTGGGGTAGAGGGAAAGGAGAAAAAGTGAGGGGGCGAAGGAGAGATGCAGAGAAGGTGAGCGAGGCTACAAAGGTGAGCATGAGAACGAGAGGGGGGGGGGGGGGGGTGAAAGTGATTGAGAGAGAGTGCGAGTGTCACACCCGAACCTAAAAGACAAACTGACTCTTGCACTCTCGCTCTGACGCTACCGCTCCTCCTCCAATAGGACCTCTCTGTCCGGTTAAATAATGCATCATTCTGCTTGACTGGGCCTGTAGGAAATGGAAGGCACCACAACAGCGATACAGCCTCCATAATGCAGCAGTCATCTGAAAGGGTTATCAGGTCCTCTCACACAGAAAAAGCTGCCCCCAAAACGCGCCACCGCAACGCAACTGCTTTGTTGCTGACATTTGAAACGGGACACCCAGGACAAAAAGGTTACGTCTCCCGGCTGGCACTGCGACAAATGAGCCTAATTGTGTGAGGGGGGAGGGGATTCAACCTTACCGTCATCTATTCTCTCATTATCCCTTTACACAGTAGGGGGTTGGATAGGCAAATACTCCCCTTTTATTAAAGCTAATATAAGGGTAGCAATTATTAACTGTTTGCATATGGGTGCTTCCATGCATCGACCCACGTGTGTGCTCAACTGTTCCGTGGCTTTACGTGGTTGTATGTGTCTGTGCCCACTGCACTGCAGACGTGTCAGAATGCATCTCTTCATACGCACGCCATGCATCAAATATGCATTATTTTATAGGTCAACCTTTGCCTTTGCACTTTATTTCTCCCATGTCTAGCCATTACCCCAGCAGTACTCAAAGTCCTGCTCTCTCTCGCTCTTTCTCTCGCTTTCAACCTCTCGTTCTCTCTCTCTCTCCCTTTCTCTTGGTTATGTAAGCACATCCAGTGCCTCAGAGGGCCTAGACAGAGCCGTAGCTGAAGCCAGAGGTTTTTACTCCCCTCTGGGGCTCCCTGTCCTTCCTGTCCTCGCTCTGAAGCGAGGCCATTACCGCCACACTACACCGGGAGACATCGCTGTCTGGATCTCTCCCGTACTGACTTAGCCTCAGCTGACTTTGTGGAATTGTGCGCCTCTTCGCCAGTTTAAACTCTGTTTGTTTGGATAGGACCATACTGGACTCCTCGTAGTCTCCGGGCCACATTAGTCCCGGGCACCCTGACACAGGCTGGCACAGCTCTGGTTTATAATGAACCTGGCAGGCTGCCTCAGCGTTTCCTATAGGTTCTCCCAGGAATGAAACCTGGCACCCCTCTCCTCAACGCTCCTCTGACTGCATCACCTCCAGACACACAATTACTCCCCTTTAAGAATTCTCCTCCCAAATGAAAAAAGAAAAAAAGGATCTGTCTTTCAAAAAGGGGAAAAGAGACTATTTCGCTGAGGCATTTGCTGCACTTTCCCTCAGTCCTCAGCTGACATCATTAGAGCAGAGTTGGCGTGCTGATTCAGGATCAGTTCATCATAATTAATATTATTATATGGGGGGGGGGGGGGGGGTGGCTGATCCTAGATCAGCTCTCCTACTCAGAGACACGTTGAATACAGGCTCAGGGCTGCATTCAGAGCTGGCTGGTCAGGTGAGGCTGTGATACTCTCTATTCTCTCTCTGCTGGGGAGAGAACAGCCACAGACGATGCCTCTGAACAGGTGGTCATTCACATTCAAGGCTGCTACCAGCCACCTGTCATATACCGTCATGTGGGAAACAGTCCAGAGACAAAGGGGTGAGCGAGACCAAGGGCGAGGGATGGAGAGATGGTCCGAGACTCGGTGAGTAAGGGAATGAATGTCGGGAAAAGAGATGGGACACAATTAACATAGCAGCAACTGGACAGAAGCCAAGTGTGTTGCCATGACAAAGCCTCCTCGCCACATAACTCTAAAATGAGCGCAAGTGCTAACACACTGAGGTGTGTTTGTGTGTGTAAGAAGCATCAGAGAAAAGGCGGCGCTCCTTTAGACCCCATTATTGGAGATGAAAGTTTCATGGTGTATTTTTTTAAACAAAAAATACAATATATATTCATTTTGCCATGGCTAATGCGGTGTTCTTTTGCTCAAACATAATAACACACTCAATACTGCAAACTTGATTGTTTTGTGTAGCTTTTATTTTGTTGCTTGTTAGTTCTCAAACATTGTTATTTAAAGATGCATTATGCAGACATCGCTCCGCCATTTCCTGGTTGCTAACGTTCTAATACTTCGCCTAATTTCAGTTTGTAACAACCAAGCACGTATAGTGTAGAGCAGTGGTCACCAACCGACTGGTCAATCACCAAGGCGTTCATAGTCGATCACCAAACATTTCTGTAAAAAAAATCCAACGATAAAGCCTTGCGTTCCTATTTTTTTGGTGCGTTTCGTACCGTTGATTGTAGGTGCACTTAATTCAGCAGCCCTAGCGCCGGGAAGGCAAAGTGTTTCCATCTTGAACCTTTTCATGTGTCTGAAGGTAGAACTCTGGCTACCCGACAGGACAGAGAGCAAATCAAGGGCACCTATAATTCTACCACTGGCCAATCAGATGGCTCAGATCATCGTGTCTGCCCAGTTTCGTCGAGCCGCACTGTAAAAAGAAGCCTCGATCGCACAGCAAAATTCATCCGGTGAGATTACAACACTTTTAAAACCATAACTAGAGACTCAACTAATACAGCAAAGGGCTGCTGTTTTTGTGTTTAAATTGTTAAACTGTCAACACTTTGTTCAATACCTTTTAGAAGCCACCAGCACTGCAGCTGCAATGAATAAGGATGAATATGTATGAACTTTCCAATTTGTAAGTCGCTCTGGATAAGAGCGTCTGCTAAATGACTTAAATGTAAATGTAAATGTAAATAAGCATAGCAAAGTGTTCCAATAAGATTGCGTTGTTATTACTAGCGGCTTGTGTCTTTTTTAAATATCAAGGAATATTTCACTTCTCTGGTCACAGGAGTAACAACATGTATTGGTGCGTGAGGCAGAAATAATGTAGTGTGACTTGAGTTTTGCTCGGGTGAGAGGCAGCCTCACCGCTCCTCCTTCCCTCCCCTCAGACTGATATATATATATATACTATTGTTCAAAAGTTTGAGGTCACTTAGAAATGTTTTTTTGTCCATTAAAATAACATCAAATTGATCAGAAATACAGTGTAGACATTGTTAATGTTGTAAATGACTATTGTAGCTGGAAACGGCTGATTTTTAATGGAATACCTACATAGGCCCTTCAAATTGTATTGGTCACATACACACATATATAGCAGATGTCATTGTGTGAAATGCTTGTGTTCCTAGCTCCGACAGTGCAGTAATATCTAACAATTCACAACAATACACACATCTAAAAGAATGGAATTAAGAAATATATAAATATTTGATTGAGCAATGTCGGAGTGGCATTGACTGAAATATAGTAGAATAGAATACAGTATATAAGTATGACATGAGTAAAGCGGTATTTAAACATTATTAAAGTGACTAGTGTTCCATTTTTAAAGTGGCCAGTGATTCCAAGTCTATGTACAACCTGGAGGTGTGTTGGGGCATTGTCATGTTGAGAAACAAATGATAGTCCCACTAAGACCAAACCAGATCGGATGGCGTATCACTGCAGAATGCTGTGGTAGCCATGCTGGTTAATTGTGCCTTGAATTCTAAATAAATCACAGACAGTTTCACCAGCAAAGCACCATCACACCCCCTCCATGCTTCATGGTGGGAACCACACATGCGGAGATCATCCGTTCGTGTGTCTCACGAAGACATGGCGGTTGGAACCACAAATCTCAAATTTGGACTCATCAGACCAAAGGACAGATTAACACCGGTCTGATGTCCATTGCTGTTTTTTCTTGGCCCAAGCAAGTCTCTTCTTATTGGTGGCCTTTAAATGTGGTTTCTTTGCAGCAATTGGACTATGAAGGCCTGATTCATGCAGTCTCCTCTAAACAGTCGATGTTGAGATGTGTCTCTTACTTGAATTCTGTGAAGCATTTATTTGGGCTGCAATCTGAGGTGCAGTTAACTCTAATGAACTTATAGCAGAGGTATCTCTGGGTCTTCCTTTCCTGTGGCGGTCCTCATGAGAACCAGTTTCATCATAGCACTTGAAGGGTTTTGCGACTGCACTTGAAGAAACTTTCAAAGTTCTTGAAATGTTCCAGATTGACTGACCTTCATGCCTTAAAGTAATGATGGACTGTTGTTTCTCTTTGCTTTTTTGAGGTTTTCTTGCTATAATGTGGACTTAGAAGATGGTCTTTTACCAAATAGGGCTGTATACAACTCCTACCTTGTCACAACACAACTGATTGGCTCAAACGCATTAAGAAGGAAAGAAACTCCACAAATGAACTATTAACAAGGCACACCTGCTAAAACCTCTTAAGGATCGGACCCTACTTTTCAATTTCCGCAGTGGGGTCAAACTGTAGAACCCTACATTTGAATGAGTGGGGGATGAAGGACTTAAATGTGGCGTTTTGGAAGTTGGCTCCCACAGGTCTACCACTATTGAGGATTTTAAAAATTACAAAAGTTTGAGCCCCAGTTTACTATTACTTATTTTATTAAACCTTTATTTTAGAAGGGAGAGGGAACTATAATGAAATATGTGGATCTATAGGCAATAAGACGCATAGACTATATAATATATTGTATGCCTAAGGTCTATATATAATATACACATATAGAAATCAAAGACTTATCTTAAACAATATGCAACCATGTGAACACCTGGATTAGCACAAGAAGCAAAAACGTATTTGACTTCCTGATCTAAAATAAAAAAGGTCACGTTACCACAGGACTCCTCGTGTCACTCTCATTGTCAATTTCTGCATTATTCTCATCCAAATGCTTGAAGTTCGATTTAGCTTTCATACTCTTAGTAGCCATGTTGTACTTCTTAAATTTTGCAGAAAACGTTGTAGAACTCATCGAGCTGTGCGTAATACAAACTCCTCTTCATCCTCTCGATTTTTAACAGAGAACGAATCTCGTTGCATGCGGGCTTAGCACGATGGCTTTTACTCACACAAAGGACCATCACACACCCACGTAAAGCCCAGCTCATTGGCTATCTAGCTAGCTATGTTTCAAAACGATAGGTGGTCATTGGACCAAGATACAGTCAATCGAGTGAACACCGCCCGTCTCATTGGTGCGTAATAATGTCTGTCCTTCGTGGGCTAAAAGAGGTGTTTGTGTAGCCAATACGTCATGCAGAATGATGAAGCAAAGTTTGGTTGCCTTCTAAAGTGTCTAAGGAAAAGCACAGAAACCGAACTTGACTGGGTGAAACAAGGTTTAGCAGTTTATATTACATCGATTGTTCTGTTGCAAGTTCATGAGAAACGCTGTATACAAGATGGATCGTGTTAGGATATAAAATAGATTTGATCAAACAAAACTACGCTACATTGGGACCCTCAGGAGGACAAATCAGAGCAAGATTACTGAATGGAAGTACATTATTTACCTTCAGAGGTGAATGTATCGAACTAGTTGCCGGGATAAGTGTTTTGTTGTTGTGCACTATCCTCAAACAATAGCATGGTCTTTTTTCCGCTGTAATAGATACTGTAAATTGGACACTGCAGTTAGATTAACAATAATATAAGCTTTCTGCCCCTATAAGACATGTCTATGTCCCGGAAAGTTGGCTGTTGTTCACAACGTCATTCTAGTCACATTATCGCATATTGAGCAACAACTGTCCCGATTTTGGGACTTGATCCAGTGGAGGCTAATTGAAATGCATTCCAGGTGACTACCTCATGAAGCTGGTTGAGAGAATGCCAGGAATGTGCAAAGCTGTCATCAAGGCAAAGGGTGGCTACTTTGAGGAATCTCAAATCTCAGATATATCTGGATTTGTTTAACACTTTTTTGATTACTACATGATTCCACATGTGTTATTTCATAGTTTTGATGTCTTCACTACTATTCTACAATGTAGAAAATAGTAAAAATAAAGAAAAGAAAAACCCTGGAATGAGTAGGAGTGTCCAAACTTTTGACTGGTACTGTATACACTACCGTTTAAAAGTTTGGGGTCACTTAGAAATGTCCTTGTTTTCCATGAAAACATACATGAAATTAGTTGCAAACTGAACAGGAGATATAGTCAAGACGTTGACAAGGTTATAAATAATTATTTTTAATTGAAATAATAATTGTGTCCTAACTTTGCTTTCATCAAAGAATCCTCCATTTGCAGCAACTACTGCCTTGGAGACCTTTGGCATTCTAGTTGTCCATTTGTTGAGGTAATCGGAAGAGATTTCGCCCCAAGCTGACTGCTTCTTCGCTAAATAGTTATTGCATAGTTTGGAGCTGTGCTTTGGGTCATTGTCCTGTTGTAGGAGGATATTGGCTCCAGTTAAGTGCCGTCCACAGGGTATGGCACGGCGTTGCAAAATGGAGTGATAGCCTTCCTTCGTCAACATCCCTTTTACCATGTACAAATCTCCCACTTTACCACCCCCAAAGCACATCCAGACCATCACATTGCCTGCACCATGCTTGACAGATGGCGTCAAGCACTCCTCCAGCATCTTTTCATTTTTTCTGCGTCTCAGGAATGTTCCTCTTTGTGATCCGAACATCTCAAACTTAGATTCGTCTGTCCATAACTTTTTTTTTCAAATTTCCTCTGTCCAGTGTCTGTGTTCTTTTGCCCATCTTAATCTTTTATTTTTATTGGCCAGTCTGAGATATGTATTTTTCTTTGCAACTCTGCCTAGAAGGCCAGCATCCCGGAGTCGCATCTTCACTGTTGACATTGAGACTGGTGTTTTGTGCGTACTATTTAATGAAGCTGCCAGTTGAGGACTTGTGAGGTGTCTGTTTCTCAAACTAGACAATCTAATGTACTAGTCCTCTTGCTCAGTTCTGCACCGGGTCCTCCTACTCCTCTTTCTATTTCGGTTAGAGGCAGTTTGTGCTGTTCTGTGAAGGGAGTAGTACACAGCGTTGTACGAGATCTTCAGTTTCTCACATGGAATAGCCTTCATTTCTCAGAACAAGAATAGACTGATGAGTTTCAGAAGAAAGTTCATTGTTACTGGACATTTTGAGCCTGTAATCAAACCCACAAATGCTGATGCTTCAGATACTCATCTAGTCTAAAGAAGGACAGTTTTATTGCTTCTTTAATCAGAACAACAGTTTTCAGCTGTGCTAACAAAATTGCAAAAGGGTTTTCTAATGATAAATTAGCCTTTTAAAATGATAAACTTGGATTAGCTAACACAACATGCCATTGGAACACAGGAGTGATGGTTGCTGATAATGGGCCTCTGTACGCCTATGTAGATATTCCATAAAAAAAATCTGCCGTTTCCAGCTACAATAGTCATTTACAACATTAACAATGTCTACACTGTATTTCTGATGAATTTGATGTTATTTTAAGTGGACAAAAAAAATTCTAAACAACATTGGCAGAGCAATTCAAGCATAGCTAATATACAGTGATAATGTATTGGGTCTATAGTCTAGGCCTACTGCATAAACCTCATAGCTACAGAACTGTTTTTAATTGGTTAATGTTGCATATATTGTTTTATCAGAGTGGTAGATCTCAGCTTGTATTTTGACTCAGAAAGTGATCTTAAATCAGAAAAGGTTAGTGACCACTGGTGTAGAGCATCATTGTACCATCTAAACCGCTGTGAAACATATTTTTCATAAACAGAAATATTGTTTTTTCAGCTTTTTGAATCTGGTGTACAAAACCGAAAGTAAAAGTAGCAAAAACTAAACTTAAGGCACGGTAAGCATAGAAATAGTGCGCATAGAACAGCTCTACCACGACAGATATAGACCTCACATTTCTATGAATTTGGTCAGGTCGCCTAAAAAATAACACATTGTAACTTAGAAAATATATAGGTCCATTATCTTTTCAAAAAATATCTCTGTCATTTTTTACACTTTTTGTATTTACATGGTTGACATTTTTTTACCTTTCACTGGGACTCGGGGAGTGGAATTATTTTGTGTGTTTTACACTCATCCGTTTTTGTCTGCGCTCGTGTAGCCGTTCATGTTGAACTGCATTTTGTAAGCCAGAGTTTGAACACTGAACAAAAATACTGAGTTACAGTTCATATAAGGAAATCAGTCAATTGAAGTGAATTCATCAGGCCTTAATCTATGGATTTCACATGACTGAATATAGATGTACATCTGTTGATCACAGATACCTTTAAAGAAGATAGGGGCGTGGATCAGAAAACCAGTCCGTATCTGTTGTGACCAGCATTTACCTCATGCAGCGCGACACATCTCCTTCACATAGAGTTGATCAGGCTGTTGATTGTGGCCTGCGGAATGTTGTCCCACTCTTCTTCAATGGCTGTGCGTAATTGCTGGATATTGGCGGGAACTGGAACACACTGTTAAACGTTGATCCAGAGCATCCCAAACATGCTCAATGGCTGACATGTCTGGTGAGTATGCATGCCGCAGAAGAACTGGGACATTTTCAGCTTCCAGGAATTATGTACATGTCCTTGCGACATGGGGCCATGCATTATCATGCTGAAACATGAAGTGATGGTGGCAGATGAATGACACGACAATGGGCCTCAGGATCTCATCACTGTATATCTCTGTGCTTTCAAATTGCCATCGATAAAATGTAATTGTGTTCGTTGTCCGTAGCTTATGCTGAACCATACCTTAACCCCACTGCCACCATGGGGCACTCTGTTCACAACATTGACATCAGCAAACCACTCGCCCATGCGATGCGGGATTCATCCTTGAAGAGCACACTTCTTCAGCGTGCCAGTGACCATCAAAGGTGAGCATTTACCCACTGAAGTCAGTTACAACACCGAACTGCAGTCAGGTCAAGATCCTGGTGAGGATGACGAGCACGCAGATGCGCAAAAGTTCTTTGGTTGTGCAAACCCACAGTTTCATCAGCTGTCCAGTTGGCTGATCTCAGACGATCCCGCAGGTGAAGAAGCCGGATGTGGAGGTCCTGGGCTGGCGTGGTTACACGTGTTGTGAGGCCGGTTGGACGTACTGCTAAATGCTCTAAATACTTGAGACACCTGTGGCATTGTGTTGTGTGAGAAACTGTACTTAATTTTTTTTAAGTGGCCTTTTATTGTCCCCAGCACAAGGTGCATCTGTGTAATGTTCATGCTGTTTAATCAGCTTCTTGAAATGCCACACCTGTCAGGTGGCTGGATTATCTTGGCAAAGGAGAAATGCTCACTAACCGGGATGTTAAACAAATGTATGCACAACATGTGAGAGAAATAAGCTTATGGAACATTTCTGGAATCTTTTATTTTGGCTCATGAAACATGGGACCAACACTTTACATGTTGCGTTTATATTTTTGTTCAGTGTGTGTGTGTGTATATCTCTCTCACTCCCTCCCTCTACTTCTTAATGTTGTCCTATTAGAGGGATAATGTGTGGACAAAAGCTCTTCCCCTGGGTCATTGGCCTGCCTATCCCAGTCTCCTCTCTGGCTGAGCCTCGGGCCTGCTGGTGTGGATGCAGACTGATACATTGCTCAGGGGTTGCAGGGAGGACACTGGAACAACATGTGGATAATCCTCTCTATTGGACTTTATGGGGCTCATTTCATAATTCTCCCTTTCACTGGGACTCAGGAAAGGAATGGTGTGTGTGTGTGTGTGTGTGTGTGTGTGTGTGTGTGTGTGTGTGTGTGTGTGTGTGTGTGTGTGTGTGTGTGTGTGTGTGTGTGTGTGTGTGTGTGTGTGTAAGGAGATTAGCAGTGGCACCAGCTTGCTGTCTGCTTCGTGGCTGCTCTTCCCACTCCTTTCAGATAAACACGCTGTCGTACACTCTTCAGTCTGTGGCTCTCACCACTGTAGTGAAATGTATTTGAAAGGCGAGCAACAGACACACACACACACACATGCACAAACACACTATCGCTAAGTAAATGGCAACACAAAGGAACCTTTTATCTTTCACCCTTTTACACACCTACTGCCCTGCCAACAATTCCTGCCCCCACCGTGCTCTAGGAACCATTGTGGGAGAATATGTGCCTTCGCTGTATTCATTGAACAGTGTTAGTTTATTCTGTTAGTATAATCCTTCCATACAGCTGTCTCTCTTCCCTCATTCCATCCCTTTTGTCTTTACTTGTTAGCAATGCAGGGATATGAATTCAGTGTCAGCAAGGCCGAGTAACTCAATTGAATCGCAAATGAGTAAACGATGCACAAGTGCCTTTTCAGGATGACGAAGGAGAGGCACTTACTTGTTAGACGGAACAAGGACTCTCTCCAGTTCATTTGTGTGTTTAGTACTAAATGCCCTTCTGGTGAATGCCAGGGCTGCCTGGCTCGTCACTGCTGCTGCTGGAGGAAAGGACAATTCCCTTTCGCTTTGCACCTGAGACAAATAGGACTTCAACAAAGGACTCCCGTTGACGTCATAGACGCCAGTGCCCTCTTTCGGAAATGAACAGCGTAGAATAAAAAGTTAGGCTAACAGCTGTATGTTCCTTGCTTTGCTGCTTAGTCAAATTGCCGTCAAAGCGAGATTAGCAGTATTTTTCCCCCCCTTTCAAAAGATTGTTTTATACTACCTGTCATAAATCTTCTGATCAAATGACTTTGTACATCTGACATTGTGTCATAACTCTGCGTTGACTTTCATCATATCCTCTTTGAAGGACACTAGCCAGCCCCATTGAAACTGAATCAAAACCACAAAATTAAGATTCATGGCTTGACACTGATATCCACATTGTCATAAACTAAATTATAGACAATTATTTTTTAAATGATCCCCTGGAAATCTGTGTTTAGCTGTTGATATTGGTCACGGCCATTTCATTAGTCTCTCTCTCTCTCTCTTTCTCTTTCTCTTTCTCTCTTTCTCTTTCCCTTTCTCTCTGTCTCTCTCTCTCTCTCTCTCTCTCTCTCTCTCTCTCTCTGTCTCTGTCTCTGTCTCTGTCTCTGTCTCTCTCTCTCTCTCTGTCTCTCTGTCTCTGTGTGCCCATTAGCACGTCTAACTAGGGTGTGATTATTCTGATTAGTCGTTGTGTGATCAGAACACTGACTTTCCATACGCACTGCTGACTGGGCTTTCAGATCCCGTTGCCTTTATTATTGTCGCTCTCTCTCACACTCTGGCAACTGTCATTCTGATCCCTTTACTCTTTCTCTCTCGCTCCCTCCCCCTTTCTCTCTCTCTCTTTCACTTTCTCTCTCTCTTTCTCTCTCTCTCTCCCCGGCCTCTCTCTCTCTCCCCCTTTCTCTCTCTCTCTCACCCTTTTTTTCTCTCTCTCTCTCTCTCTCTCTCTCTCTCTCTCCCCCCTTTTTTTCTCTCTCCCTCTCTCTCCCCCTTTCTCTCTCTCTCTCCCCCTTTCTCTCTCTCTCTCCCCCTTTCTCTCGCTCTCTCCCTTACTCTCTTCTCTAATACCGCTCTAAAATGCTGTGCGTTATCAGTGATAAACAGAGTCAGGCCCAGGGTGTGAAGGGGAGAACAATGCCAGTTTGGAAAAGAGTTCTCTCCAAGGATGTGGGGTCCAGGAAAATATTCTGAGCACTGTCCAAGGTGCTGACGGGGCACATTATGCAAGCACCTCCGTCAAAGGCTGCTAAATATCAGTGGGTTTTTATGGAAGCGCTGCTGTCCAAGAGTCTGAAGAATCAGTGAAGACTTGCTATGGTTGCTATGTGTCGTCCGGTATTAATATTATAGATGCACTGTGCAAGGTTCTGTAGAATCAGAAATAAACTGAAGTTGCTGTAGTCAGGCTGCCTAAATGTTGGATGGGTACTGGAGGGCTGTCCAAGGTCCTGAAAAGCAGTTCTGTATGTAGGTTGTCATGGCTGACAATGTGCTGTCCAAGGTCCTGAAGCTGCAGCAGTGGCTGTGTTGCTGTCTAGTGTGCTGAACCACGGCTCTAGCTGTTTTGCTGTCCATGGTGCTGAAAGGAGTCTAGACCCCGGATACCCTTTTGTGTTCTTAATGCGCCGGCTTGTTTTCTAATAGCTGCTGTAGTTTAAAGTGACCGGATGAAAAACATGTTGTCCTACAAGCTTAATTCCTGAACAGATGCTATCAATGCACTTATGAAAATATATTTGTATCACTTTGGAAGTATTATGCCGCGATGGAACTTTTGGGATTAGCCAAATCCCCAAAATGTATGTGGGCTGTTATTACTTTAAGTGCAGCTATTCAAGAGTGCCATTGCCTCGTTCTCATCTGTGTTTTAAAGTTATGTCCAAGAGTCTATCGCAACTACACTGGCTATTGCCCTCTTCCTTATTTCATGGAGAGATGGTGGGCACTGGGCATCCTCTGGATTCGTACGAAGTCTGGGTTTTTGTAAGCGCTCGATAATATGCACCGGTGATGTAATGCGCGTAATCGAGACTAGTGACGACGCTGAACTACTTTATTGAGGAAACATGTAGAAAATACATGTTTTCTTGTCACATACATATTGTCACAGATGACGTGTTGTTTAACAGGGTCAGCCATAGTAGTACGGCGCCCCTGGAGCAAAACAGGATTAAGTGCCTTGGTCAAGGGCACGTGGGCAGATTTTTCACCTTGCCGGCTTCCTACGACTGTGATATGCGGTTGCTAATAGGAACGCCTCTGTAAGTCACTTTGGATAAGAGTGTCTGCTTACTGACTGAAACGCCCAATGTAATGAGACGACATGAGATGACGAGTGGCGTTGGATTCGGACTTGACTGACCTAATGCTGTTCTCCCTCCTTTCTTTCCCCCCTTTTCTCTGTCTCTTTCCCCCCCTTTTCTCTTTCAGTGGTCCTGCTGAACTCTAAAGAAACTCAGGCAGAGCTCGGTTGGACGTCGTACCCCTCCAATGGAGTGAGTGTACCAGTCCGTTGTGTACTTTGAATATGCATTTTTTTACGTGTGTATTTCTGTGAGAGTGTGTGTGTGCATGTTTGAATGTATGTGCCCATGCATATGTGCATAGGTGTGTGTGTGTGTGTGTGTGTGTGCGTGTCAGTGTACATCTACACCCTTTGTGTCATGGAGTAGTCCAGCTTGCTTCTAACTGAGAACAGCCCCCCCCACCCCCTCCCCTCAGTGGGCACAGTTCCAAATGGACTGTTAGTGGACAGCTGGCCCCCACCTCTCTGCCCCTCTGTGCTCCCCCTCCCTCCCCATCCATTCATTCTGCCTCTCTCTGTCCCTCCCTGAACAAAACAGAGCAGAGCTCATCACTACACGTGAATCAATGGCCTAATCCTGGACAGGACGTCCCTGCGCCCACCGTCCCGACACACACAGCCACATAAATTGTCCCTTCCGCTATCGATTTTGGCTTGTAAAAACCCCACGCTAACTTATGAATGATGGATAATAGCCAGTGGCGGGAGGTTTTTTAGAACCGCTGAAGACGAAGTGGCTTTTGAAGTCACCGGCTACTCATTTATCTTCCACTCATAAGTTTTATCACTGAAATACAAGACTATGGAGGATTTATGATGCTCTTAATGAATCGATGGGGGCTTGTAAGAGGCCACATGCTAAGTTATGAAGCGGAGATGAATGAACTTGGTCCAGTTCATATGCCACAGCCAGACTGCTTCGGATGACGCGTACGTTTGAAAGTCATTCATACCCGTCTGTCACCAGAACCACAAGACGTAGGCTAAGATAAACTACCCAGCCCCATGTCGCTGCTATAACCACAGTATGATTTGATTTGATCATATAACCTATGCCATTTCGAAGATCCACAGTCATGCGTGCATGCATTTTACATATGGGTGGTCGCGGGAATCAAACCCCGCTATCCTAGCGTTTGCAAGCTCCCGTGCTCTACCGACTGAGCTACAGAGGATCCACAAGTTGACCACGAGTCACAGCTAGAAAGCTAAATGTGTCCCGTGGATCTATACGGCACCACTGAAGCCAGCTACCCTTTTTTAGAATGAAAGCGTGTCCGAGTCATGTTGTGGCTGTGTCACCACGTGGACTTAGCAGCACCCGGGACCATACTGTGACCAGATGGGCAATTATAACCAGTAAACTGCTTCTTCAACTGGTTCTTCAGTGTAAAAGGTCGATCGGCGTATCAATCCTGACCGTATCAATCCTGACCTAATACCTAAGTATTTCATCATCGCTCATATTTTCCCGACGGGCTGCGACGTGTTCCTGTGCGATGAAACGCTGAGTCGTGCCTGGGATGGCGGGAGGCGTGCGTGGTGGGAGGAGCCTAGCGCTCCAGCACCACGTTCACCAGGCGTCTCCCCTCTTCTCCGTTATGATTTAAACGTCCAGACTGATCTCGGATCAGCGTTCCTACCCTCGAGGCGTCATGAGTATAGACCCTCGCCCCTAGTTAGGATGAATGGCCATAGACAGGATTTTGTCTGACTGTGTGATCTAACCTCCTGGCTATTGTCATGTCAATTAAATGATACACAATACAGAATCACGGTAATAGATTTCAACATGTTAATTTGTTTGGCTAGCCAATGCAGTCCCGTTAGAGTACTTAGCAGAGCTTCTCCGCCGCTCGTTCAGCACGGACGGTGAGTCAATTTCACCTGCAGTCCAAAATGACGACGGCCATGTGGGCACGTCTCCCCTCCAATCTGTTCTTTATTTACCCAGTTAATTCTGGACGTGGCAGCCATTTGCATTTTCCCTCCCCGTAGTGTCAGTGGGCGGCTGTGAGCTGCTTTCCAGCTCTATAGTCTCTGTGGAGGCCCCCGCCACTGTAATTAGTCTCTCTGTGTGGAGATTGAGACACACACATACACACACACACACACTCTAGTGGCTCATTTACTCCTTCTCAATATCATATCATGTGTGGGTTTGTGTCTGCGGAGAAACATTAACACGCACACACACACTGTGAGGCTTGTTTACTCCTCACTAGGACCGAACCCTGGTACCAGACAAAAACCCACACATGATATTTACATGTCTGGGTTATAATGTCTTTCAGATGACCCTCACCAGCTCCCGGGTTTGTCTGTCCCTCTTCCCTTCTTCCCATACCTCTCTGTCACACCCACTATCCATTACTCTCGCGTTCTCTTTCTGCCCCCCCCCCCCCCCCCCCCCCCTTTGTCTCTCTCTCCCTCTCTCATACCTCCTTTCCTCCCCATCTCCCCAGTGGGAGGAGATCAGTGGCGTGGATGAGAAGTACAAGCCCATCAGGACCTACCAGGTGTGTAACGTGATGGAGCCGGCGCTGCAGAACAACTGGCTGCAGACGGGCTGGGTGGCGCGGCGTGGCGGCCAGCGCATCTTCGTGGAGCTGCAGTTCACGCTGCGCGACTGCAACAGCATCCCGGGCGTGGCGGGCACCTGCAAGGAGACCTTCAACCTGCTCTACGTGGAGTCGGACAAAGACCTGGGCCGGGTGACCCGCGAGGAGCGCTACACCAAGATCGACACCATCGCCGCCGACGAGAGCTTCACGCAGGGCGACCTGGGCGAGAGGAAGATGAAGCTCAACACGGAGGTGCGGGAGATCGGACACCTGAACCGGAAAGGGTTCCACTTGGCGTTCCAGGACGTGGGGGCGTGCGTGGCCTTGGTGGCGGTGCGGGTGTACTACAAGCGCTGCCTGGCCACGGTGCAGAACCTGGCTGTGTTCTCCGATACGGTTGCCGAGGCGGCGTTCGCCACCCTGGTGGAAGTCAGGGGCGCCTGCGTCAACAATTCCGAGGTGGACACGGACAGCCCTCCCAGGATGCACTGCAGCGCCGAGGGGGAGTGGCTGGTGCCCATCGGGAAGTGCAGCTGTTCAGCGGGTTACGAGGAGGGCCACAGCAGCTGTGAAGGTAAGACATAAGAGAGGGATGGAAGGATGTATGTCAAGTGAGTGAGGGAACGAGAGGAGGAAGGAGAGGCTGGAAACAAATGAATGGCAGGGGACAATGTTGTTGCCTAGTTAAATAAGATATGGAAGTAAGTCATCACTAGAAATGTTCCGTTTTTGACCTCAAGCAGTTCTGTCTGGCTGTTTGAGATATTCCATCAACAACATGTAGTCATGTTTGAGGGCAGACAACAGTCTTACATTGTGAAGGGAAATGGGTGAAACGGTGTTATGAGTAGGATGAGTCAGGCACATGTCCTCAGGTATTCATTGTATTCAACAAGACGGCATTTGTAATATCAATGACTGTAGCGAATTGCTTTGAGAATGTGGCACATGGGCAGTTCACGGCCAACTAACACACACACACACACACACACACACACACACACACACACACACACACACACACACGCCCTCGGGCCAGTGTAAAGGTAGTGGGTGATGTTAGCGCTCTGACGCAGGAGTAGACATGCTGGTTCATCCTCACACCCAGTGGCTCAGACGGCCATAGCAGAGAGAGCGACTGGTGTCTGCCGTCAACTTTCACATCCCATCTTGTGTCTTTGTGCAAATAGCCAACAGAGAGAGACAGAGAGATACAGAGAGAGAGAGAGACAGAGAGAGAGAGACAGAGAGAGAGAGACAGAGAGAGAGAGACAGAGAGAGAGAGACAGAGAGAGAGAGACAGAGAGAGAGAGAGAGACAGAGAGAGAGAGACAGAGAGAGAGAGACAGAGAGAGAGAGACAGAGAGAGAGAGACAGAGAGAGAGACAGAGAGAGAGAGACAGAGAGAGAGAGACAGAGAGAGAGACAGAGAGACAGAGAGAGAGAGAGAGACAGAGAGAGAGAGAGACAGAGAGAGAGAGAGACAGCGAGAGAGAGACAGAGAGAGAGAGAGACAGAGAGACCCACAGAGAGAGACAGAGACCCACAGAGAGAGACAGAGACCCACAGAGAGAGACAGAGACCCACAGAGAGAGACAGAGACCCACAGAGAGAGACAGAGACCCACAGAGAGAGACAGAGACCCACAGAGAGAGACAGAGAGAGACACAGAGAGAGACAGAGACCCACAGAGAGAGACAGAGACCCACATAGAGAGACAGAGACCCACAGAGAGAGACAGAGACCCACAGAGAGAGACAGAGACCCACAGAGAGAGACAGAGACCCACAGAGAGAGACAGAGACCCACAGAGAGAGACAGAGACCCACAGAGAGAGACAGAGACCCACAGAGAGAGACAGAGACCCACAGAGAGAGACAGAGACCCACAGAGAGAGACAGAGACCCACAGAGAGAGACAGAGAGACCCACAGAGAGAGACAGAGAGACCCACAGAGAGAGACAGAGAGACCCACAGAGAGAGACAGAGAGACCCACAGAGAGAGACAGAGAGACCCACAGAGAGAGACAGAGAGACCCACAGAGAGAGACAGAGAGACCCACAGAGAGAGACAGAGAGACCCACAGAGAGAGACAGAGAGACCCACAGAGAGAGACAGAGAGACCCACAGAGAGAGACAGAGAGACCCACAGAGAGAGACAGAGAGACCCACAGAGAGAGACAGAGAGACCCACAGAGAGAGACAGAGAGACCCACAGAGAGAGACAGAGAGACCCACACAGAGAGACCCACACAGAGAGACCCACAGAGAGAGACACACAGAGAGAGACACACAGAGAGAGACACACAGAGAGAGACACACAGAGAGAGACACACACAGAGAGACACACAGAGAGACACTGACAGAGAGAGAACAAATTGCACTTTATGGCAGCGAGGTGTGTGGTCCACTTGCAAAACAAGATTTCATCAAATGGGACAAACACCCCATTTAAACCATGCATGCAAAGTTCTGTAAGATTCTCCTACATATCCAGAGGAAAACTACAAACAATGCATGCAGGGCAGAATTAGGCCAATATCCACTAATAATAAAAACTCAAAAAAGAGCAATTAAGTTTTGGAAACATCTAAAATACAGTGACCCCCTCTCATATCACTACCAAGCCCTGCAATACCAAGAGCTGAGCAAAGAAAAGAGTCCCCTCATCCAGCTGGTCCTGGGGCTGAGTTCACAAACTTGTTCTACTAACACACTGAAGCCTCAGGACCAGAACATCCAATCAATCAGAATAAACCAAATTACAACACAGTCAAAACAAAACTACATTGCTTATTGGGAAACACAAGCACAAGCACAAAGCAAAATGCAGTGCTATCTGGCCCTAAATTGACAGTACACCGTGGCTAACTATTTGACCATGGTTACTGATCAAAACCTTAGAAAAACCTTGACAAAGTACAGGCTCAGTGAGCACAGCCTTGCCATTGAGAAGGGTAGACACAGGAAAACCTGGCTCCCTGTAGAGGAAAGGCTGTGCAACCACTGCACAACAGCAGAACCTGAGACGGAGCTGCATTTCCTGACAAAATGTCAAAAATATAAAACAATTAGAGAGTGTCATTTCCCCAAATTTGAAACTCTTATTCAAGGTTTCAAAGACCTCTCTGATGAGGATAGGCTACCCGTCCTGTTGGGGGAGGACGCAGAGAGCTGTGGGTTGGCAGCGCACTACATTGCTGCCTGCCACAAGTTGAGGGACAGTGTCTGACAGACCAATCAACCTGCATATGTACTCTACTGTATGTTTATTGTTATTGTTGAATGTGTTGGTTATTTTGACCATTGGTTATTGTTGTTTCTGTTGTCCCTTTGACCATTTTGAATCTCATTTTTATATTGTAAAAAAAGCTTTGGCAATATGTACACTGTTACGTCATGCCAATAAAGCAAATTGAATTTAATTGAAATTGACTGAGAGAGAGAGAGACTCAGAGACTCAGAGACTCAGAGACTCAGAGACTCAGAGACTCAGAGACTCAGAGACTCAGAGACTCAGAGACTCAGCGAGACTCAGAGACTCAGCGAGACTCAGAGACTCAGCGAGACTCAGAGACTCAGAGACTCAGCGAGACTCAGAGACTGAGAGAGACAGAGACTGAGAGAGACAGAGACTGAGAGAGACAGAGACTGAGGGGGGAGAGAGCGTGAAAGAGGGGGGAGAGAAAAAATACGGAGAACAAAGTGTTACTGGTTTACTGAGAAGAGTCCCTCAAGGCTGACTGGCTTGGATTTTCCTGGTAGAATATATGAGTGCTTGTGACTGTGTGGACTTAATGCCTGTTCCAAGAATGGTGTATTATTTGTGGGTGTGGGTGTTTTACAGGGAGTTGTGTGTTAAGGGAATGGGAGAGGGAGTCACAGAGAGCAGGTAGAGCAAGAGAACATGACTGGGAGGGATAGAATGAGTAGTAGGGGAGGAGAGAGGCTCGCAGTTCAGACAGAGGCAGAGAGAGAGAGAGAGAGAGAGAGAGAGAGGCTCGCAGTTCAGACAGACAGAGGCAGAGAGAGAGAGAGAGAGGCTAGCAGTTCAGACAGACAGAGAGAGAGGCTAGCAGTTCAGACAGAGAGAGAGAGAGGCTAGCAGTTCAGACAGAGAGAGAGAGAGGCTAGCAGTTCAGACAGAGAGAGAGAGAGGCTAGCAGTTCAGACAGACAGACAGAGAGAGAGAGAGGCTAGCAGTTCAGACAGACAGACAGAGAGAGAGAGAGGCTAGCAGTTCAGACAGACAGACAGAGAGAGAGGCTAGCAGTTCAGACAGACAGAGACAGAGGCTAGCAGTTCAGACAGACAGAGAGAGAGCCTAGCAGTTCAGACAGACAGAGACAGAGGCTAGCAGTTCAGACAGACAGAGACAGAGGCTAGCAGTTCAGACAGACAGAGACAGAGGCTAGCAGTTCAGACAGACAGAGACAGAGGCTAGCAGTTCAGACAGACAGAGACAGAGGCTAGCAGTTCAGACAGACAGAGAGAGAGGCTAGCAGTTCAGACAGACAGAGACAGAGGCTAGCAGTTCAGACAGACAGAGACAGAGGCTAGCAGTTCAGACAGACAGAGACAGAGGCTAGCAGTTCAGACAGACAGAGACAGAGGCTAGCAGTTCAGACAGACAGAGACAGAGGCTAGCAGTTCAGACAGACAGAGAGAGAGCCTAGCAGTTCAGACAGACAGAGACAGAGGCAAGCAGTTCAGACAGAGTTAGAGGCTAGCAGTTCAGACAGAGAGAGAGGCTAGCAGTTCAGACAGACAGAGAGAGAGGCTAGCAGTTCAGACAGACAGAGAGAGAGGCTAGCAGTTCAGACAGACAGACAGAGAGAGAGGCTAGCAGTTCAGACAGACAGAGACAGAGAGAGGCTAGCAGTTCAGATAGACAGACAGAGAGAGAGGCTAGCAGTTCAGACAGACAGAGACAGAGAGAGGCTAGCAGTTCAGACAGACAGAGAGAGAGAGAACAGCATAGTGGTAGAGCGAGAGCTGTATCCTCGTTGGGACTGTAGCGGGCGATTGGCCTTGTCAGTCCCCATCAGCGGCAGCCCCGGTGGAGTACTGCTCTATTCAGTGTTAATGGCGTGAATATGCAGAGACAGCACTCCCCCACCACTCCCACGGGCCCCCCCCAGCAGCAGCACTATCGATCAGCCGTAATGCTCCACTAAACTGATGAATTAGGCTGGGAATCAACACGCACTGGCATACACAGACACACAGCAGCCTCTTCTCCGGTTTATTTTGTGTGTTGGGGGGGGGGGGGGGGGGGGGGGTTCTAGATATTGACATTCTATATGAGAGAGTGGGCTTCTGTACAATACTTTTTTTACTTTACTACTGTGTTTCAAATCAAAACAGTTTTGTCAGTGTGTTCTGAGTACTTGCTCATGTGTCCTGTGTCTCTTGTTGACATGTGTGAGTAATTGCGTGTCCTGGTGTGTTTGAGCCACTCAGTACAGCGCTGAACAGGTACTGAACGGGTTTGAAGAGAGAGACCTTGTTCTGTGGAGTCTAGCAGAGTGCTGATACACTGGCTAGAGTGGGGGGGCGTGCGCATGGGGTACAGAAAGAAAGAGGGGGTTTAGGGAGTTTCGTGTGTGTGAGAGGGAAGGACTTATGAGGACATGACACACGTAACTACATACACACTCACACACACACCTTGTTTCCTTCGTCTGTGTTGGGTGATGTAGAGCTGGTCTCCAGGGAAGCCGTCTGTCTAAGCTTCCAGCCTACGGTAGACCCTCCCTCGCCCCCTACAGTCTACCTCGGCACGCAAGTGTGTGTGCGCTAGCATGCCTGTGTGTGAGCTGGTGTGTGTGTGCTCTTGTGGTTTTCCTGTTTTAATCGAGGCTAGGTGCTGTAACTGACTTGGATATAATTACAGAGACGGCGCCTGAAGCGGGTCCTCTTGTCGCAATCTCTTTGCCCCCGTACTCTGTTCTACAGCTTGAGGCCTGTTTACTTACACACTTTCTCACTCCCCAGAGTACTCCCTAAGAGTTCCCACTTCATATCTAGTGTACTGCCGACTTCCTCCCCACCTCCTTCATCTTCCCCCTTGGGTTTCTCTCTCTCCTCTTCCCTGTCTCGTTTCTCGCAGTCCCTCTCTCACATCCCATCTTTCCACTCCGCTGGTCCCACTCTCTCTTCACTCTTATCCCCATCCTCGTTCCTCTTCCGCTCTCCCTCGTTCCTCCTCCTCTCTCCCTCGTTCCTCCTTCCCGCTCCCTCGTTCCTCTGCTGGGTCCGTGTTGCAGGGTGAGGCCGGGTGAGTCAGGTTAACGGGCGTAGATTTTGGGAGGCCAAGAGACACCATTGTGGGCTAGCGCCGGTGAGTGGCCGTATGTTTGTTAGCGCCGCCCCTCTGTCGCTCTCCCTCCTACGTGTCCTCTCTGTACCTCTCTCGCTCTCTTGGGCACTTTCTCTGCTCTCCCTCCACCTCTTTCTCCGTCTTTCTCTCGCTTTTTCCCCCCTAAGCCCCTCGCACTTTTCTCTCTCTCTCTCTGGGCCTCCACTGGCACGATGCCACCCTTTCCCATCTGTTGGAAGTCAGAAAGCGGGTGGAGCCTCCCTCCCTCCCACTAATGTTCACTGTCTCTGCGCTCCGTTTCATTAATTCACACGCTGCCGGGAGGAAGACAAACCCTGCGCTTTTTAGTCCAGCATCGGATGTATTTAATTAGCCGGGCCATGAAGACGGCCCGCCGGTAACACGGGCACGGACGAGGGCCTTGAAATGGCTTGGCAGGTGGCACAGAATAAAATAGAGTTGGAACAGACCCGACCCGAGGTTTCACCTTCAGCCCTCCTTCACCCGGGAGGAAGAAGAGGGAGAGGAAGGGAGCGAAGAAAGGAACACGGAAGGGGATATGAAGAAGATGGAGGGAGGGAAACAAAGGGGCTAGGAACCAGGGAAGTAGATAATATAGAGGAGGGAGGGGGGAGAGATGGAAGGTAACGATGGAAGAGCGGGAAATGCCTTTTTTGTTCTTCCGCCCAACAGGTGTTACCACTGCAGAAAGGGGTAGTTGACTCCAGCGCTTCCCACGGTCGTGTCACGTTGGCTGGACGTCCTTTGGGTGGTGGACCATTCTTGATACTCGCGGGGAAAAATGTGGAGCGTGGAAAAACCCAGCAGCGTTGCAGTTCTTGACACAAACCGTTGCGCCTGGCGCCGACTACCATACCCCGTTCAAAGGCCACATACATCTTTTGTCTTGCCCGTTCTCCCTCTGAATGGCACACATACACAATCCATGTCTCAAATGTCCCGAGGCTTAAAAAACCTTCTTTAACCTGTCTCCTCCCCTTCATCTACACTAGTTGAAGTGGGTTTAACAAGTGACATCAATAAGAAATCATAGTTTTACCTGGTCAGTCTGTCATGGAAAGAGCAGGTGTTCCCATCAATCAATCAAATGTATTTATATAGCCCTTCGTACATCAGCTGATGTCACAAAGTGCTGTACAGAAACCCAGCCTAAAACCCCAAACAGCAAGCAATGCAGGTGTAGAAGCACGTTCCTAATGTTTTGTACGCTCAAGGTAGACTAGTTTCATAAATTGAACAGTTATATCATGATTTATGACATATTAACAGGTTCCACTTCGCTAATGATCAGATAAATGGCTACAGTGTATTGTATGAAGAACGTACATTGCGGTTTTAAAGTTTATGTCCAGAGTTTTGTTTGGACCTGAAACGATTTCAACGGAAAGAGATGACCCAGGCGTTTGATACGTTAAATCACTAGATCATTGTCCGGACTGATTTTGCGCGTGTACGTGTGTGTGCCAGCATTGCGTGTTCTCTGCGTCATACCTCTTTGAGCTGTTCTGAGAGACGTCGGTCCAACGCGTGCGTCACACACAACCCTTCCACGCACCGCAGCGAGACGTGAGCCGAGGATGCCTCCTGACTGACCCAGAGTCACCTTACCCGTGTCCTGACTCAACAACATCAGTCGGTTAACACTGGTCTAGAATCAGATTGCGTATAACTCATAACGAGCTGTGTCCTGTCCGTGTTAAATCAATCCCATTGTGCTAACCTGGCACTCCCCTGCTACTAAGTAACCAACAGTAGGGACCAGAAGTATTGAAATAGACTGTTAGTACGCACCAACACGTGCATGCAATGTGTGTGGGAGTGTGCGTGCCTGTGTTGTTTTGGGAGTTTGTGTGTGTGTGTGTGTGTGTGTGTGTGTGTGTGTGTGTGTGTGTGTGTGTGTGTGTGTGTGTGTGTGTGTGTGTGTGTGATGTATCTGTGTGTGTGTGTGATGTATCTGTGTGTGTGTGTGTGTCTGTGTGTGTGTGTGTGTGTGTGTGTGTGTGTGTGTGTGTGTGTGTGTGTGTGTGTGTGTGTGTGTGTGTGTGTGTGTCGCCAGGCTGCGTCTGGGTCTCTGTGTTGTCAACTCTGCTAGGCTGCAGGGGGTTTTCTCTCCCAGCCCCCCTCACTGTGTAGGAAGGCTGCTTGGCCAGCTTGCCTTGGCACCGCTCTGACGCCTCGTTTTGTCGTCATTTGTCAACCCCACCCAAAGAAAATGGATGACATTTCCACAGACACCTGCGTCTCTATTATGACACACACACACACGTACACACATGTACACACACGTACACACACACACACACACATGTACACACACACAAACACACACACACAGAGATGGACGACTCGCACACGTACACATTACACACATGCGTACACACAAACACAATGGCACATATGCATGCACAGACTCTGGCTTACTACAGACTGACTACCATGCTGTCCTTAACTCACACCATCTGTTTCTGTCTCTGTCATCTATAGCCTGACACACACACACACAGTATGCAGCGGTGTGTGTGTGTCACGATTGACACCCTGAGGGGAATGTTATCAGTGACATTTCCAGTGCGGCGTGGTATAAGGAGCTCCTACCGAGCCCTCGGGTTAATGTGGGTCGGCTGTCACACTGAGAAATGGGGAGGGAGGGAGGGAGGGAGGGAGGGAGAAGCTGAACACCGTAGGTATTATACTACCAATGTGACGGACTAGAGAAGCCCCCTCTACTCACGTCTTCCTCCTCTCTCCTCTTGTTCTCTTTTTATCCTGCTTCCTCTTTCATGCCACGTGCGCCTCTTTCTTTCCTCTACTTATATATTCTCCTCCCCTCTTCCCTCCCTCTCCTCCCCCCTCTCCTCCCCCCTGGTGCCCCCTGTGTCTAGTGTCGACTCCAGTCAGCAGCCAGTCTCAGAAGGTCACCTCCCTCAAGGGGCTAGAGGGGCATACACCGCCAGGGGGGGGGGGGGGGGGGGGGGGTTAAATGTCT
The DNA here is from genome assembly GCF_029448725.1 of Salvelinus fontinalis. Lineage (NCBI taxonomy): Eukaryota > Metazoa > Chordata > Actinopteri > Salmoniformes > Salmonidae > Salvelinus > Salvelinus fontinalis. Next base: position 39,830,911 of record NC_074696.1, on the reverse strand, counting down.
CCTCCCTCCCTACAGAGTGTACACTATCACTGTCCCCTCAGAGCCCCTGGCCGCCTAGTCTCACATAGTCTGATTCAGCTAGCCTCGAGAGGGAACGGGGTAATTTGTGTGTGTGTGTGTGTGTGTGTGTGTGTGTGTGTGTGTGTGTGTGTGTGTGTGTGTGTGTGTGTGTGTGTGTGTGTGTGTGTGTGTGTGTGTGTGTGTGTGTGTGTGTGTGTGTGATGACTCTGCAACCCACCAACTCCAAAATCTAATTTTAAATTCCTGGAGAGACTCTCTGATGCAGATGACTTGTATTATAATGCAGTTATCACTGAGACACATACACACACAACATACGCACCCACACACACCCAGGCAAACACACACCACATACACACACGACAAACACACCCGCATGTCTACATGCTCAGCAGAGCGCTGGTATCAGCCCCACACACTCTCACACGCTAATGTCTGACACCCTGTCTGTCTTTGTTTATCTCTGCTCACTGTTGTGGAGGCTGACACCGAATACCTGTCATCCGTTACAATGTAAATGTACTGTTGAATGAGTTATTTCCACTCGGTATCATCCATCATATTGGGCCTCGTGTGTGCCTCGGTTGAGCTGGGATGGGTAGCTCTGAGCAGTGAACTGTTTCTATGTTTATACACACACAGGGATGAAACACACATACAGTACAGTCGTGGCCAAAAGTTTTGAGAATGACACAAATATTAATTTTCACAAAGTCTGCCGCCTCATTTTGTATGATGGCAATTTGCATATACTCCAGAATGTTATGAAGAGTCATCAGATGAATTGCAATTAATTGCAAAGTCCCTCTTTGCCATGCAAATGAACTCTGCCATGCTTATTGAGTTTGAATAACAGACTGGAAGCTTCAAATGGAGGGTGGTGCTTGGAATCATTGTTCTTCCTCTGTCAACCATGGTTACCTGCAAGGAACCACGTGCCATCATCATTGCTTTGCATAAAAAAGGGATTCACAGGCAAGGATATTGCTGCCAGTAAGATTGCACCTAAATCAACCATTTATCGGATCATCAAGAACTTCAAGTAGAGCGGTTCAATTGTTTTGAAGAAGGCTTCAGGGCGCCTAAGAAAGTCCAGCAAGCGCCAGGACCGTCTCCTAAAGTTGATTCAGCTGCGGGATCAGGGCACCACCAGTACAGAGCTTCCTCAGGAATGGCAGCAGGCAGGTGTGAGTGCATCTGCACGCACAGTGAGGCAAAGACTTTTGGAGGATGGCCTGGTGTCAAGAAGGGCAGCAAAGAAGCCACTTCTCTCCAGGAAAAACATCAGGGACACACTGATATTCTGCAAAAGGTACAGGGATTGGACTGCTGAGGACTGGGGTAAATTCATTTTCTCTGATGAATCCGCTTTCCGATTGTTTGGGGCATCCCGAAAAAAGCTTGTCCGGAGAAGACAAGGTGAGCGCTACCATCAGTCTTGTGTCATGCCAACAGTAAAGCATCCTGAGACCATTCATGTGTGGGGTTGCTTCTCAGCCAAGGGAGTGGGCTCACTCACAATTTTGCCTAAGAACACAGCCATGAATAAAGAATGGTACCAACACATCCTCCAAGAGCAACTTCTCCCATCCATCCAGGAACAGTTTGGTGATGAACAATGCCTTTTCCAGCATGATGGAGCACCTTGCCATAAGGCAAAAGTGATAACTAAGTGGCTCGAGGAACAAAACATTGATATTTTGGGTCCATGGCCAGGAAACTCCCCAGACCTTAATCGGTGGACAAACAAAAACCCAGAAATTCTGACAAACTCCAAGCATTGATTATGCAAGAATGGGCTGCCATCAGTCAGGATGTGGCCTAGAAGTTAATTGACAGCATGCCAGGGCGCATTGCAGAGATCTTGAAAAAGAAGGGTCAACACTGCAAATATTGACTCTGCATCAACTTCATGTAATTGTCAATAAAAGCCTTTGATGCTTATGAAATGCTTGTAATTAGACTTCAGTATTCCATAGTAACATCTGACAAAAATATCTAAAGACACTGAAGCGGCAAACTTTGTGGAAATTAATATTTGTCATTCTCAAAACCTTTGGCCACGACTGTACACAGACAAATTAAACACACACACGCACGGATGAATTGCAAACACACACACACACACACATTCACACCCCAGTTCCTTCTTGCGGCCGTCTCTGTATGTAGTGTGTCAGGGTTTGAACTAGCGCATGGCTGGGTGATGGATGGATGGTGGTTTCATGAACTCAACACTCTTCCCAATATCAAGGTCCCCCAGTGTCCCTCAGAGAAACTGACATGAAGGAGAGAGAGGGATAAAGAGATAGAGAAAGGACCCCCTGCTCGGAAGGAAGGTCATACTCAGTGGGGAGAGTCGGACGCACACTGTCGCTCATGCTGTGCCAGACACACACACACACACACACACACACACACACACACACACAAACACACACTGTCCCTCATGCTGTGCCAGGGACACACACACTGTCCCTCATGCTGTGCCAGACACACACACACACACACTGTCCCTCATGCTGTGCCAGGGACACACACACTGTCCCTCATGCTGTGCGAGGGACGCACACAGAGTGATGAACTCGGTTTGTCATTTCAGTTTGAAAAACACAAGGACTCCCGGACATGCAACCAGGGTAGCTTGTGCCTGGCAAACACATTCATTTACGCACCCACACTTGACCATTGATTCTGTGTTTCCCACTGTAAATCCACTCGCACTTACACTGACGCCAGACATGACCGTAGACGTTTAGAGGTCCAACACACAGAGTGCCGTGACAGGCCACGCGTTCGCTTGATTTACTGTTCCAATAGCCCACCCCCCTCTGACAGACAGACAGACAGACAGACAGACAGACAGACAGACAGACAGACAGACAGACAGACAGACAGACACCCCACTGCCCATCCAGCTCTAAAACACCAGTCCCCCTCTCTCTCTCTCTCCCTCTCTTTCTCCGTCCAGTTTCATCATTATACAGTATGTCTATAAATCCCTGGTGGTTTTACGAGGCAGCAGGCAGACAGACATACAGACCGACCGTGCGGCCGGGCTGGTAAACCGCTGAGCTGTAACTGGTGATAAAAGTGTTGAATGCCCCCCCCCCCCCCCCAACACACACACACACACCCACCCTGGGGGATAAAGGTGTTGAATGCCCCCCCCCAACACACACACACACCCACCCTGGGGGATAAAAGTGACCCAGGAAGAGCCATCTCTGTGGTGACTGGGCAGCCTATCCCAGCTCTAGATGCAGAAGCTGGAGTCCCTTTGAGGTACAAAACAAACTTTTAAAAAGCCCCAGGGTGGATTTGCGGGGACATTAGGGACGGTGGGTTGTATTGGGGAGTTCAGCTCTGGGTGATGGTTTGTGAGGACAGACTATCTGTCCCTGGGGGGAGGCGGGGGGATGTCATCTGGAGGGTTTAGTTAGGGTGGGTAGACACAGTTCCCTATCCACACGCCACCTGTGATGACATATGAGCCAGCTGTTGGATCGTTACAGACCATGGTTACTGCCTCCTTCGTATGGGTCCAGAGTATGGACGGTTGTGTGTTTCTGAATAATTCAGTTCTTTTGATGGCAATGTGACGTAAGGTGTTTGACTGTGTGCATTAGGGCTGGGACGATACCAGTATTGCAATACTCGTTATTATCGTGGCAAGGAAACACAACACGAAGCAGATTTAACTTTAGAAAAACAGCCCTAATGTTGGAAACAAATATCATTATGTTGTCATCCAGTCACATTGATAGAAGACAATATGTTAGCGCTATAGCACACAATATGTTAGCGCTATAGCACACAATATGTTAGCGCTATAGCACACAATATGTTAGCGCTATAGCACACAATATGTTAGCGCTATAGCACACAATATGTTAGCGCTATAGCACACAATATGTTAGCGCTATAGAACACAATATGTTAGAACTATAGAACACAATATGTTAGCGCTATAGCACACAATATGTTAGCGCTATAGCACACAATATGTTAGCGCTATAGCACACAATATGTTAGCGCTATAGCACACAATATGTTAGCGCTATAGCACACAATATGTTAGCGCTATAGCACACAATATGTTAGCGCTATAGCACACAATATGTTAGCGCTATAGCACACAATATGTTAGCGCTATAGCACACAATATGTTAGCGCTATAGCACACAATATGTTAGCGCTATAGAACACAATATGTTAGAACTATAGAACACAATATGTTAGCGCTATAGCACACAATATGTTAGCGCTATAGCACACAATATGTTAGCGCTATAGCACACAATATGTTAGCGCTATAGCACACAATATGTTAGCGCTATAGCACACAATATGTTAGCGCTATAACACACAATATGTTAGCGCTATAGAACACAATATGTTAGCGCTATAGAACACAATATGTTAGCGCTATAGAACAAAATATGTTAGCGCTATAGCACACAATATGTTAGCGCTATAGCACACAATATGTTAGCGCTATAGCACACAATATGTTAGCGCTATAGCACACAATATGTTAGCGCTATAGAACACAATATGTTAGCGCTATAGAACACAATATGTAATAGCTAATGCACAATATGTTATAGCTATAGAACACAATATGTTATAGCTATAGAACACAATATGTTATAGCTATAGAACACAATATGTTAGCGCTATAGAACACAATATGTTATAGCTAATGCACAATATGTTATAGCTAATGCACAATATGTTATAGCTATAGAACACAATATGTTATAGCTATAGAACACAATATGTTATAACTATAGAACACAATATGTTATAGCTATAGAACACAATATGTTATAGCTATAGAACACAATATGTTATAGCTATAGAACACAATATGTTAGAACTATAGAACACAATATGTTAGAGCTATAGAACACAATATGTTAGAACTATAGCACACAATATGTTAGAGCTATAGAACACAATATGTTAGACCTATAGAACACAATATGTTAGAGCTATAGAACACAATATGTTAGAACTATAGCATACAATATGTTAGAACGATAGAACACAATATGTTAGAACGATAGAACACAATATGTTAGAACGATAGAACACAATATGTTAGAACGATAGAACACTATGTTAGAACGATAGAACACTATGTTAGAACTATAGAACACTATGTTAGAACTATAGAACACTATGTTAGAGCTATAGAACACAATATGTTAGAACACAATATGTTAGAGCTATAGAACACAATATGTTAGAACTATAAAACACTATGTTAGAACTATAGAACAATATGTTAGAACTATAGAACAATATGTTAGAACTATAGAACACAATATGTTAGAAGTATAGAACACAATATGTTAGAAGTATAGAACACAATATGTTAGAACTATAGAACACAATATGTTAGCGCTATAGAACACAATATGTTAGCGCTATAGAACACAATATGTTAGAACTATAGCACACAATATGTTAGAGCTATAGAACACAATATGTTAGCGCTATAGAACACAATATGTTAGCGCTATAGAACACAATATGTTAGAACTATAGCACACAATATGTTAGAACTATAGAACACAATATGTTAGAACTATAGAACACAATATGTTAGAACTATAGAACACAATATGTAAGAACTATAGAACACAATATGTTAGAACTATAGCACACAATATGTTAGAACTATAGAACACAATATGTTAGAACTATAGAACACAATATGTTAGAACTATAGAACACAATATGTTAGAACTATAGAACACAATATGTTAGAACTATAGAACACAATATGTTAGAACTATAGAACACTATGTTAGAACTATAGAACACTATGTTAGAACTATAGCACACAATATGTTAGAACTATAGAACACAATATGTTAGAACGATAGAACACAATATGTTAGCGCTATAGCACACAATATGTTAGCGCTATAGCACACAATATGTTAGCGCTATAGCACACAATATGTTAGCGCTATAGCACACAATATGTTAGCGCTATAGAACACAATATGTTAGCGCTATAGAACACAATATGTAATAGCTAATGCACAATATGTTATAGCTATAGAACACAATATGTTAGCGCTATAGAACACAATATGTTATAGCTAATGCACAATATGTTATAGCTAATGCACAATATGTTATAGCTATAGAACACAATATGTTATAGCTATAGAACACAATATGTTATAACTATAGAACACAATATGTTATAGCTATAGAACACAATATGTTATAGCTATAGAACACAATATGTTATAGCTATAGAACACAATATGTTAGAACTATAGAACACAATATGTTAGAGCTATAGAACACAATATGTTAGAACTATAGCACACAATATGTTAGAGCTATAGAACACAATATGTTAGACCTATAGAACACAATATGTTAGAGCTATAGAACACAATATGTTAGAACTATAAAACACTATGTTAGAACTATAGAACACAATATGTTAGAACGATAGAACACAATATGTTAGAACGATAGAACACAATATGTTAGAACGATAGAACACTATGTTAGAACTATAGAACACTATGTTAGAACTATAGAACACTATGTTAGAGCTATAGAACACAATATGTTAGAACACAATATGTTAGAGCTATAGAACACAATATGTTAGAACTATAAAACACTATGTTAGAACTATAGAACAATATGTTAGAACTATAGAACAATATGTTAGAACTATAGAACACAATATGTTAGAGCTATAGAACAATATGTTAGAACTATAAAACACTATGTTAGAACTATAGAACACAATATGTTAGAACTATAGAACACAATATGTTAGAAGTATAGAACACAATATGTTAGAAGTATAGAACACAATATGTTAGAACTATAGAACACAATATGTTAGCGCTATAGAACACAATATGTTAGCGCTATAGAACACAATATGTTAGAACTATAGCACACAATATGTTAGAGCTATAGAACACAATATGTTAGCGCTATAGAACACAATATGTTAGCGCTATAGAACACAATATGTTAGAACTATAGCACACAATATGTTAGAACTATAGAACACAATATGTTAGAACTATAGAACACAATATGTTAGAACTATAGAACACAATATGTTAGAACTATAGAACACAATATGTTAGAACTATAGCACACAATATGTTAGAACTATAGAACACAATATGTTAGAACTATAGAACACAATATGTTAGAACTATAGAACACAATATGTTAGAACTATAGAACACTATGTTAGAACTATAGCACACAATATGTTAGAACTATAGAACACAATATGTTAGAACGATAGAACACAATATGTTAGAACGATAGAACACAATATGTTAGAACGATAGAACACAATATGTTAGAACTATAGAACACTATGTTAGAGCTATAGAACACTATGTTAGAACTATAGAACACTATGTTAGAACTATAGAACACTATGTTAGAACTATAGAACACTATGTTAGAACTATAGAACACTATGTTAGAACTATAGAACACTATGTTAGAGCTACAGAACACAATATGTTAGAACTACAGAACACAATATGTTAGAACTATAGCACACAATATGTTAGAACGATAGAACAATATGTTAGAACTATAGAACACAATATGTTAGAGCTATAGAACACAATATGTTAGAACTATAAAACACTATGTTAGAACTATAGAACACAATATGTTAGACCTATAGAACACAAAATGTTAGAACTATAGAACACAATATGTTAGAACTATAGAACACAATATGTTAGAGCTATAGCACACAATATGTTAGAGCTATAGCACACAATATGTTAGAGCTATAGAACACAATATGTTAGACCTATAGAACACAATATGTTAGAGCTATAGCACATAATATGTTAGACCTATAGAACACAATATGTTAGAGCTATAGAACACAATATGTTAGAACTATAGCACACAATATGTTAGACCTATAGAACACAATATGTTAGAGCTATAGAACACAATATGTTAGCGCTATAGAACACAATATGTTAGAACTATAGCACACAATATGTTAGAGCTATAGAACACAATATGTTAGACCTATAGAACACAATATGTTAGAGCTATAGCACATAATATGTTAGACCTATAGAACACAATATGTTAGACCTATAGAACACAATATGTTAGAACTATAGAACACAATATGTTAGAACTATAGCACACAATATGTTAGAACTATAGAACACAATAATTTAGAACTATAGCACACAATATGTTAGAGCTATAGAACTGTAACGGCAGTCCTCCTCCTCTTCATCTGAAGAGGAGGAGTATTGAGGGAACCAAGGCGCAGCGTAGTGAAAAGACATATTTTATTAACGAAACACGAACTTGATTAAACTAACAAAAACAACAAACGGTGTAGACAGACCTAGACGACATACTTACATAAAACAAGAAAAACGCACGAATAGGAACATAGGCTACACAAACCGAACAAACCGTAAACAGTCCCGCGTGGTGTACAGACACAGACACGGAAGACAATCACCCACAACGAACACTGTGACAACGCCTACCTAAATATGACTCTTAATTAGAGGAACGCCAAACACCTGCCTCTAATTAAGAGCCATACCAGGCAACCCAAAACCAACACAGAAACAGAAAACATAGAATGCCCACCCAACCTCACGTCCTGACCAACTAACACACATAACAAACTAACAGAAATAGGTCAGGAACGTGACAAGAACACAATATGTTAGAACTATAGAACACAATATGTTAGAGCTATAGAACACAATATGTTACATACACCAGGTTTTTAATGGACCACAGAGTTAGGTGTGCGTCGTGTTTTCATTTTTGCCACGGACCCTCATGTATATGTTATATTAGTTTCAGTCAGTGTGTGTCTGTGTGGGAAGGGCACCGTGGGCTGCTGTGTGTGTGTGTGTGGGGCATTGAAGTTGGTGAGTGAGTATGTGTAGGCCGTTAGTGTGTGTGTGTGTGTGTGTGTGTGTGTGTGTGTGTGTGTGTGTGTGTGTGTGTGTGTGTGACTGTCGGTGTCATTGCAGTTGCTAGTAGGTGACATCTCCGCCCTACCAACCCGTCTGTGTGTTTCTGCTACTGTCCCCCTGGGGCCTCTACTCTCTCTGTTGGCACATCAGAGGCCTCCGCACATAAACACCAGCATTAATAACACACACACACTCCTCACTGACTGTTGTTTATACGGCTGTAAAATTCAATTACACAGCAGGGGAGCGGGCCGCCCCACATTACAGCATACCAGGGTGACATTTCATTTGCAATGAATCATGGGCTGGTGTAGGACCCGGCCGAGGAGCACAACAATGCTTCTCTCTCCCTCTCTCCAAGCTTTCTCTCTCTCTCTCTCTCCAAGCTTTCTCTATCTCTCTCTCTCTCTCCCCCTCTCCAAGCTTTCTCTCTCTCTCCCCCTCTCCAAGCTTTCTCTCTCTCTCTCTATCTCCAAGCTTTCTCTCTCTCTCTCTATCTCCAAGCTTTCTCTCTCTCTCTATCTCCAAGCTTTCTCTCTCTCTATCTCCAAGCTTTCACTCTCTCTCTCTATCTCCAAGCTTTCACTCTCTCTCTCTATCTCCAAGCTTTCACTCTCTCTATCTCCAAGCTTTCTCTCTCTCTCTCTATCTCCAAGCTTTCTCTCTATCTCCAAGCTTTCTCTCTCTCTCTATCTCCAAGCTTTCTCTCTCTCTCTCTCTCTCTCTCTCTCTCTCTCTCTCTCTCTCTCTCTCTCCAAGCTATCTCTCTCTCTCTCTCTCCAAGCTATCTCTCTCTCTTTCTCTCTCTCTCTCTCCAAGCTATCTCTCTCTCTTTCTCCAAGCTATCTCTCTCTCTCTCTCTCTCCAAGCTATATCTCTCTCTCTCTCCAAGCTATCTCTCTCTCTATCAAATCAATTCGCTTTATTGGCATGACATAACAATGTACATATTGCCAAAGCTATTTTGGATATTTACAATATAAAAAATAAATAAAAATGAGAATCAAATGTCAACGGGACAACAGTAACAACAATAACCAAGTGTCAAAATAACCAACACATTCAACAATAACAATAAACATACAGTAGAGGACATGTGCGGGTTGATTGGTCTGTCAGACACTGTCCCTCATCTTATGGCAGGCAGCATAGTGCGCTGCCAACCAAGATTTCTGTTCTTTTCTTGTCAATTTTAATGTTGCACGTATTGCTAGTATACATTGATTTAATTATGTCGTTTTATCCCCTACACCACTTTCAATAACTTTGTAGAACAGTCTTGTATGCCAAATAGAATCAAAAGATTTTTGGAAGTCGATAAAGCAAGCGTATATTTTGGTATTATTTTGGTGTACATGTTTATCTATCAGGGTGTAAATATGATCAGTTGTGTGATGTTTTGGTATAAACCAAATTTGGCTTTTACTCAAGACATTGTGCTTATTAAGGAAGTTTAGAACTCTTACATTGATAATACTACAGAAAACCTTCCCCAGGTTACTGTTCACGCAAATGCCTCTGTAATTGTTAGGGTCAAACTTGTCTCCGTTCTTAAAGATTGGGGTTATGAGTCCTTGATTCCAGATGTCAGGGAAATAACCTACACTCAGGATCAAATTAAAAAGTTTTAATATAGCCAATTGAAATGTTGCACTAGTGAGTTTGGGCATCTCATTTAGGATGCCATCAGGTCCGCATGCCTTTTTAAATTTGAAAGCCTGAAGTTTCTTATAGAGCTCCTGGTCAGTAATTGGAGAGTCCAGTGGGTTTTGATTGTCCTTTATAGCTTTTTCTAATCCATTCAACTTCTCATGAATTTGGCGTTGTTCTGCGTTTGTGTCAATTTGAACGGTGTTGTAGAGTGTTTTAAAATGGGTTGACCATATGTCACCATTTTGTATCGCTAATTCCTCTTGTTTAGATTTTTTCATTTTTTTCAATTTGGCCAGAAGTTGTTTGTGTTTATGGACTCCTCAATTCGTGTCAGCTGCTTGCTGTTGCACTATGCTATTTTTGGTTCTGAGTGTATGTTTATAGAGTTTTAAAGTCTCACAGTAACGAAGGCGTAATTCACCATTATTTGTGTCTCTGTGCTTTTGGTTGGATAGTGTTCTAGCTTTTTCCATATAATTCATAAAACATTCAACAATAACAATAAGCATACAGTAGAGGACATGTGCAGGTTGATTGGTCTGTCAGACACTGTCCCTCAACTTGTGGCAGGCAGCAATGTAGTGCGCTGCCAACCCACAGCTCTCTGCGTCCTCCCCCAACAGGACGGGTAGCCTATCCTCATCAGAGAGGTCTTTGAAACCTTGAATAAGGGTTTCAAATGGAAAATGACACTCTCTAATTGTTTTATATTTTTGACATTTTGTCAGGAAATGCAGCTCCGTCTCAGGTTCTGCTGTTGTGCAGTGGTTGCACAGCCTTTCCTCTACAGGGAGCCAGGTTTTCCTGTGTCTACCATTCTCTTACTCTCTCTCTCTTTCTCTCGCTCTCACTCTCTCCAAGCTATCTCTTTCTCTCTCCGAGCTCTCGCTCTCACTCACTCTCCGAGCTCTCGCTCTCACTCACTCTCCGAGCTCTCGCTCTCACTCACTCTCCGAGCTCTCGCTCTCACTCACTCTCCGAGCTCTCGCTCTCACTCACTCTCCGAGCTCTCGCTCTCACTCACTCTCCGAGCTCTCTCGCGCGCTCTCTCTCTCCGAGCTCTCGCGCGCTCTCTCTTTCCGAGCTCTCGCTCGCTCTCTCTCTCCGAGCCCTCGCTCTCCGAGCCCTCGCTCTCCGAGCCCTCGCTCTCTCTCTAAGCTCGCTGCCCAGGATCGCTCTCTCTCTCCTTCCTCTAAGTTATCCCCTGTTCCCATGCATTAACACTTTTGCACCGTACGTGGTTTCTTCTCGTTTCGTGATAACATTCCCGGGCAGGAACAGACCCGTTTACTGTCTGGTGCCGATGTGGTGGTATGTTGGGTTTACCGCCCTCACAGTTCCCAGGAGACACCACGGTGGCCGTTAGGTATTCACAGACTACCCTCAACCCCACCAGTGACAGTAACAGGAAAATCCAGGCTGTACTTATAGTCTATACTAACTAGGGAATGGGATTTTCCTAAGACCTGGAGTTTGTCTCTTTGGTGCAGAGGAACAACCCTACAGTAATTCAGGTTAACAAGTCATCCGTTGTACGTCGTCGTATTTGTCAGGACTACCCCATTTTCCTGCCCTCCTCTACAGGACAAGGACACTCTCTGGACCAGCTCTGTTAAACGAGGATAATGACCCATCAAGTATTGACACACACCGTTTTCCTGAGCCAGCAGCATCGCTTGCCACATCCCTGCAGCAGAATCACCAGCCACTGAAAGCTTTGCACAACGACAAAGGAAGAAACGAGGATGTTTCCTCACAAAGAGAGCAGCGCAGACTGTACGTCAGAAGGGATGGATTATGGGGACTCCCCTTGCTAGGAGGAGACCATTTTTGTAGTGGCAGAGAAGGTTGAAAGGTTTTATTCAAATGCAGCGCGAATAGGATGCAGACAGTAATAGATGAATAGACACTCTTTGGAAATGTTGAAATCATTTGAAAGACACAAGGGGGCAAATAAAAAGTTATGGAAAAACACGTTTATTTTAATGGCAAACTAGGACACTTGCTCTGTACTGTACTTGCAGATTACACGCCAACAGGCCCAAATAAGCAGAGCGAACGATTAGCCCGTACAGTGCTATAAGTACGTAAGGAAGTGTTGTCTAGGTGTTGTTGTCTAGGCCTAGGGTTGTGTATTTTGATTGTCTGCCTCCGTAATGTGTTTCTACAGTATGTATTATGGGCCGTGTGTCAGTTTTTATCTTTAGTGACCCCTGCTGTACTGTTGCCAGCCAGTGTGGTGATGAACTGACCCCAGATCAGAACTCTGCTGGATAAGGACACTATCTCCCTCCGAGGAGAGCAACCCATCCGCCTCTCTACCTCGGACTACTTTTATTCTCACAATGATGCCTGGCAATATACCTATTTACTGACAGCGCTTCAGGTTCGCCCGGCCCAGACCTTTTTCAATCTGCCTCTACATGCTATCTTGACTGTGTGATGAGGGTGATGAGGGCGACGGTCAATTCTCATAAGACGTTGAACCGTGTGGCCACAAATCCTCCCCGCCGACCGTTTTATGTTTCCATAAAACTGTCCAATATCCCCCTTACTAGCACCTCCGTGGCCGACACAGGTCAGAGTGGGGGAATAAATTCATGGTGACAACCAGTGAGCAGGAAGGGGAGGGGGGGTAAATTATCTGGGACACCTCCGATCAGGGAACAAATGGTAAATTCTCGCCGCCCCGTCCCAGAATGCATTACACCAGGAGGCGGCCCTACCACTGACCTTCAGGTGTCACCATTTACATATCAGGAAACGAGGTGTGTGTGTGTGTGTGTGTGTGATGACTCTGCAACCCAAAATCTAATTTTAAATTCCTGGAGAGACTCTCTGATGCAGATGACTTGTATTATAATGCAGTTATCGCTGAGACACATACACGCCCACATACACACACAACATACGCACCCACACACACCCAGGCAAACACACACAACATACGCACCCACATACACACCCAGGCAAACACACACGACATACACACCCAGGCAAACACACACGACATACACACCCACATACACACCCAGGCAAACGCAAACACACACACACATACACACCCAGGCAAACACACACGACATACACACCCACATACACACCCAGGCAAACACACACGACATACACACCCACATACACACCCAGGCAAACGCAAACACACACCCACATACACACCCAGGCAAACACACACGACATACACACCCACATACACACACAACATACACACCCACATACACACCCAGGCAAACGCAAACACACACCCACATACACACCCAGGCAAACACACACAACATACCCACCCACATACACACCCAGGCAAACACACACGACATACACACCCAGGCAAACACACACGACATACACACTCAGGCAAACACACACGACACACACACACACACAGCCTCTGTCCCTCGTCCCAGTTTGGGGATGAGTGAGTGTGTACCCCATGAGGAAGGTGATCATTATTTAAATCCACTGGTCTGTGTGACTGCCTCCTAATCTTTTCCCTTGAAAAGGGATTTCTCTCTCTCTTCTCTCCTCCGCTCGGCACTGATTTAGACCCGAGGGGAAGGGGGGGTGGACAGCAAGCCAGACAAACCTTCCTCTTACGTGATGGGGAACAGAATCATATTGTTCTGCAGAATGTGATTACACAGGTTTATGTCTGTATGTTACTAATGCCCTTAGTAGGTTATGTGAGTGTGATTGAATGTGATGTATCGTGTGTGGGTTGTGTTTGTTTATGTCATCACTCTCTCCCATTGGTTGTGAAGTCTGTCAGGTGCATGCTGGGTGACTCTGCAGTTTGAAAGGTTGACTTCCGCTCTGGGCGAACATCTAGTGTGGTATGCTCACACACACACACTGGGCACTATAGGAAGAAACACATTTTTTTGCTGATACCACTCATCGTTGCTTTTTCCGACAGTTCCTCCTCTCTCTACTTTCCTCCACTCTTTTCCACCCTTCAGCCGTTCTTCTCTCAAAGTTAAACCACCCCCCCAACCCCCCTCCCCCCGGTCTGAAGGATTAGATCGATCCATCCTCAGCCCTCCTGCCATTGCCTTTCGACCGCTGGGCTAAACCATTAAACTCCACATGGGGGGGGGGGGGGGGGGGTGATTACGCCCCTTGTCCTCTCTCTATTCCCATAGTGTGTCCTCTTGTATTGTCTTCTATTTGTCCTCACGAGAACTGTTCCATATAGGGACCACCCTTGTTTCACAACTGTTATCTCTGCTAATATCTCTCCTCCCTTATCCCTGATCAATATCCCCCTCTCCGTCCTGTCTGGTTCTCTCCCATGCCCCTGTCCTTCCCAGTCATAACTAGCTCCATGGTGTGTGTGCCAGGACTGCTGCCCTTCTGGAGGGTAATGCCAATTAGAGCATGGGCACTAGATGCATGGGCATGTGTGTGTGTGTGTGTGTGTGTGTGTGTGTGTGTGTGTGTGTGTGTGTGTGTGTGTGTGTGTGTGTGTGTGTGTGTGTGTGTGTGTGTGTGTGTGTGTGTGTGTGTGTGTGTGTGTGAACATACTTCCTATTGGGTCAGTCAATACCCTCAGCATGAGAAACCAAATAGCTCCCGGTGGCAAACCTGTTGTTCTCTCCTTCTACCCCGCTCTTTTCTTCCCACTTCTTGAGTCCTTGACTCCAAAACGGCCCCCTATACCGCGGCCCCCTCACCACGGTTAGAGGAACAAACAAACAAAGTGAGGAATCGATGAGAGGGAACACTCAGCGGGTTGGAATAGTCTGTCAGAGAAGAGGGTGTGGTACATTCAGAGGGGGGAGCTGGGCTTGTCCGGTGGAGTCTGGGATTCAGTGACACGGGCTGGGCTGTCAGCCCTCAATCACGAGCCCTCAAATGGATGACAAGCAGGCCCAGGCAGGCATCCAAACACAGATTCACAGAAAGACACACACACTTACTAGACTACAGATGCAGGAGGCTCAGCTTCTTCCCCTTAACCACATTTGTCACTTTGTCATTCTGCAGGCCCCAGAGCACATTGACGGTGTGGTGTGGTGATTCCACAGCTGTAGCCCCCGTTCTGTCCTCATTACTCCACAGTCCCTGCAGACTGAAGACATCTTGGGCTACCCTCGCCCCTCTCTCTCCACCACCAACACACACGACCACTTGTCGACGCAATCTGACTAAACTCCACTGGAAGCGGCGTCAGTTTGTCCAATGTGCTTAAGGAAAGAGGAGGAGTGAGGAAGGGAGGGCGAAGAAATGAGTAGGTTAGACCCCTCCGTCCGTCTCCGTCCCACACCAACTCTCACGCGTTCCTCCCCCTCTTTATTTTGTCTCATCCTTCTCTCTGAGTTGTGCCATATCTCTTGTCTTTATTATGTCGATGTGTGTCTTTGGTTGCCAAGTCCTGGGCTATCGCTAATTTATGAGTCTCCATTCAACCCAAGTGTGTGGCATGTTTAATTCATCCTTGGGTGTGTGTGTGAGATCAGAGGCTTCTCTCCTGCATGATTCTCCTCTGGGCTAATGGGAATGGAAGTGAGGGGAATATGGAGGGAATAGGCCCCATTTCCCATGGAGGAATTTCCCGACTACCCGGCTCCCCAGCACCCTTATGCAGACTGTATTCACGCACGCGCACCACTTGTACGTTACGCACGCTATTTATGAACTATTAGTCCAGAAAATGTTTTCAATAAATAAAAGAATCTCACCCATCTGCACACAATACCCCATAATGACAAAATGAAAACATGTTTTTCATCAATATCTCATTTACACCCCCGAGTCAATACTTTGTAGAAATACCTTTGGCAACGGTTACAGCCGTCAGTCTTTCGAGAAACATGTTTTCACTTTGTCACAATGGGGTATTGTGTGCAAATGGGCGAGGAAGTAAATAAATGTCATCCATTTTGAATTCCGCCTGAAACACAACAGAATTCCTACACTCGAAGTTGGTAGCCGTCAGAAACCTCCCAGTTCCTACCCAGTTGAGTATTTTAGGAAACTACTGTATATGAAGTAATAAAACAAGTAGTTTAGCTGTAGTGGGTGTTTTGTGATGTTGCGGTTGTGGTCCTCTGTAGTTCAGTTGGTAGGGCATGGCACTTGCAACGCCAGGATGGAGGCTTTGATTCCCAGGACCCCCCCTCCCCCCCCCATATGTAAAATGAATGCACGTGACTAAGTCACTTTGGATAAAAACCTAAGGAGTTATTTGGAAGTCGAGGTGAGTTTTAGCAATACAGTTGATTTAAACAGTTGATTTAAGGAATGAATTGACCTGCATGTCATGTAATGGGAACGCTCACAGAGGACTGTTAGACCATATAGTCAATCCAACTTCAGATCGTGTCCTTTCATTTATATTGCTCTGGAAAGACCATCTGACCTCGACCCTACTAACCAAATGCAGAAGATACCACAACAATAACTAACTTATCCTCCAAAGCGCATTTGAAGGCTTTTATTGCGAGTCAGCCATGCGTTTTATCACCCACCGAAATCTCCCTCATCAATATCAAGCTGTCGTGATTACACCCAGGACATTTGTGACGGTTATAAACATTTATAACCACCGTGTGTGTATGTGACGTAGGTTTTTTTTATGTGACACATTAAGTGACTAGGTATGCGAAGCGTGGCTCGGCAGGGGTGACAAATCTCATGGAAAAGCAGGGGCGGCCATCGTCAAGGGCACACATCTCACTCTCATTCACTCTCATTCACTCTCACTCACTCACTCTCACTCATTGAATGCACCACTGACACGAATCATTGTTTAAACGCCCGGGGAGCGATCAAGGAACATTCAGAGATCATGTAACATACAGTCCGTGTGCGTGGGTTTATCATGAGGAAGTTTGAGGGGTGATTATGGTACTGTAAGAATTATAGTGTGGGGGGAGGGCTCGGGGACAGCCTTCACTTCAGGTGTGGAATTTTTTTTTATTTTTTTTTACAAGAACAAAGGAATGATGGTGTAATTGATTCTCATACATTTTAGATGTTGTGTATGTTACTGAATGAGTGCAGGGGAATTTGTACATGTTTTTGAAAGGACAACTAAATAAAAGTAAATACCTAACCCAGCATGTTAGACCTACTATAAATATTGGGGTTTTGCGTGCCATGTTTTTCTACAGGCTACCTGGGGTAGAGGACTCAACATTTTTCCAATACTGTCCTGATCCCGCAACCATTCTTTAACCCCGGACCGTTCCTGTCCCGATAAAAATCCCTCCTGTCCCGTGCTTATTTTCACGCGCATAAATAACTTCCTCCGTTAGCTGCTCCTCGGTCCCCCGCTCTACGTTGGAGTCGCCATAGCAACTGCTCGGTTCGGATACTGCTCAGCGCACACATGACAGTTGCCTGCACACACAGCTGATAACAACCACATTAGGAGGGTTTGGGCAGCCCTTCGATTTACCCAGAGCCGGATGAACTCATGTAGACTGACACGAGTAAATCTGAGGTGAAGTAGTGTGGCTACAAGTGAGCCGACTAAGGGGGTAGGGACGGGTGAAATTACTTATTTATTTTAATTTTATTAATTGCTCCACACGTTACATACACATTGCCAAAGGTATATGGACACCTGCTCCTCGAACATCTCATTCCAAAATCATGGGCATTAAAATGGAGTTGGTCTCCCCTTTGCTGCTATAACAGCCTCCACTCTTCTGGGAAGGTTTTCCACTAGATGTTGGAACATTGCTGCGGGGACTTGCTTCCATTCAGCCACGAGCATTAGTGATGTCGGGCATTGATGTTGAGCGATTAGGCCTGGCTCGCAGTCGGCGTTCCAATTCATCCCAAAGGTGTTCGATGGGGTTGAGGTCAGGGCTCTGTACAGGCCAGTCAAGCTCTTCCACACCAATCTCGACACTTCATTTCTGTATGGACCTCGCTTTGTGCACGGTGGCATTGTCAGAATGAAACAGGAAAGGGACTTCCCCAAACTGTTGCCACAAAGTTGGAAGCAGAGAATCGTCTAGAATGTCATTGTATGCTGTAGCGTTAAGATTTCCCTTCACTGGATCTAAGGGGCCTAGCCCGAACCATGAAAAACAGCCGCAGACCATTATTTCTCCTCCACCAAACTTTACAGTTGGCACTATGCAAACCCAGATTTATCTGCCAGATAGTGAAGCGTGATTCATAACTCCAGAGAACATGTTTCCACTGCTCCAGAGTCCAATGGCGGTGAGCTTTACACCACTCCAGCCGACACTTGGCATTGCGCATGGTGATCTTAGGCTTGTGTGTGGCTGCTCGACCATAGAAACCCGTTTCATGAAGCTCCCAACAAACAGTTATTGTGCTGACGTTGCTTCCAGAGGCAGTTTGGAACTCTGTAGTGAGTGTTGCAACCGACAGACAATTTATACTCGCTATGCGCTTCCGCACTCAGCGGTCCCATTCTGTGAGCTTGTGTGGCCTACCACTTTGCAGCTGAGCCGTTGTTTCTCCTAGAAGTTTCCACTTCACAATAACAGCACTTACTGTTGACCGGGGCATCTCTAGCAGGGCAGAAGTTTGATGAACTTGTTGGAAAGGTGGCATCCTATGACGGTGTCACATTGAAAGTCACTGAGCTCTTCAGTATGGCCATTTATACTGCCAATGTTTGTCCGTCGCGATTGCATGGCTCTGTGCTCGATTTTATACACTGGTCAGCAACGGGTGTGACTGAAAGGGGTGTTCACATAATATATTTACACACAAAAGTGTCTTTCTACCCCCCCCCGAACCTGATTCCCGCCGGAATCCCGCAGGAGTCCTTTCCCCATGTCAACCTCTAATGCAGAACACCAACATATACCCCCACAGAAGAAAACCCACTGCAATATAGACCTGTGAACATTAACCATGTTCACTCTATCTCAGTTCAGAGTCAACCAAACACCCTAACAGGGTTTCTGAACACACACATGCTTTGGGGCCTGGAGAATAGGGAAGGGAAAGGGGTTATACAACTGAATATATTCAACTGAAATGTGTCTTCCACATTTAACCCAACCCCTCTTTTGGATTCATTTAGCTTTTACAGTGCTATACAACGTTACATTTAACTGCACATTGATTTGATCAGATTTCATGCTACGTGTATGCAGGTATGGTGTTATCAGTAGAGCCCTAGCCTGATCCCAGATCTGTTTATGCTGTTTTACTAACTCCTAGCTATACACAATGTATTCAAATAAAAAACTGCTATCACATACATAAGTATTCAGACCCTTTACTCAATACTTCGTTGAAGCACCTTTGGCAGCGATTACATCCTTGAGTCTTCTTGGTTATGACGCTACAAGCTTGAACCACCTGTATTTGGGGAGTTTCTCCCATTCTTCTCTGCAGGTTCTCTCAAGCTCTGTCAGGTTGGATGGGGAGCATGGCTGCACAGCTATTTTCAGGTCTCTCCAGAGATGTTCGATCGGGTTCAAGTCCGGGCTCTGGCTGAGCCACTCAAGGACATTCATAGACTTGTCCTAACTAAGCCACTCCAGGGTTGTCTTGGCTGTGTGCTTAGGGTTGTTGTCCTGTTGGAAGGTGAACCTTCACCTCAGTCTGAGGTCCTGAGCGCTCTGGAGCAGGTTTTCATCAAGGATCTCTCTGTACTTTGCTCTGTTCATCTTTGCCTCGATCCTGACTAGTCTCACAGTCCGTGCCACTGAAAAACATCCCCACAACATGATGCTGCCACCACCATGCTTCACCGTAGGGATGGTGCCAGGCTTCCTCCAGATTTGATGCTTTGCATTCAGGCCAAAGATTTCAGTCTTGGTTTCATCAGAGCAGAGAATCTTGTTTATCATGGTCTGAGAGTCCTTTAGGTACCTTTTGGCAAACTCCAAGTGGGCTGTCGTGCATTTTACTGAGGAGTGGCTTTCGTCTGGCCACTCAACCATAAAGGCCTGATTGGTGGAGTGCTGCAGAGATGGTTGTCCTTCTGGAAGGTCCCTCTCTTCCAATTGCTCAGTTTGGCCAGGCGGTCAGGTCTAGGAAGAGTGTTGGTGGTTCCAAACTTCTTCAATTTAAGAATGATGGAGGCTACTGTGTTCTTGGGGACACTCAATGCTGCAGAAATGCTTTGGTACCCTTCCCCAGATCTGTGCCTTGACACAATCATGTCTCTGAGCTCTACGGACAATTCCTTCGACCTCGTGGCTTGGTTTTTGCTCTGACATGCACTGTCAACTGTTGGACCTTATATAGACAGGTGTGTGCCTTTCTAAATCATGTCCAATCAATTTGAATTTACCACAGGTGAACTCCAGTCAAGTTATAGAAACGTCTCAAGGATGATCAATGGAACAGGATACACTTGAGCTCAATTACGAGTCTCAAAGCACAGGGTCTGAATGCTTGTGTAAATAAAACATTTCCGTTTTTTATTTTTTTTCCCAACATTTCTTAACCTGTATTTGCTTTGTCATTATGCGGTATTGTGTGTAGACTGAGAACATTTTTGGAATCCATTTTAAAATAAGGCTGTAACGTAACAAAATGTGGGAAAAGTGAAGGGGTCTGAATACTTTCCGAATACACTGTAGCAGAAAGAGATCTGGGACCAGGCTACTTGAGTCATATTGCCTATTTGGTTGGTCTGATTATAGACTAGAGCTGTGTGGGCAAATTTCAAATCAAATATGGGGCCTACATAAGCAGTCGTCATGAAGTGGTTTACAGAAACCCAGCCTAAAACCCCAAAGATCAAGCAAAGCAGATGTAGAAGCACATCCGGCCAGGACAAAAGTCCCTTGAAGCCAGGAACCTAGGAAGAAACCAGACCGCCTCTTCACTAAAGCCTGTGAAGAGATTGACTGGTCTCAGACTCACGGTGACGCGTCTGGTCTGTCTATATCGGACTGCCCTGACGCATGCTGAAGACCCTCGCTATGTGGAGTATTGTTTCTGCAGTCTGAGTGTGTTCTTGTGCAGTTTGATTGGTTAAAACCAATCTGCATTCACGATTAGACCCATCCGTTGTGTCATGGCATATAATATCTGTATTGTATACTGGTCACCCTGTATGAAGTACGACATCTTGCTCCTCTCTCTCCTGTTCTATGATCTTTGCCATTCGCTGGCCTCCTACCTTTCCCCTCCTCCCATGCCACCTCAACCATTTCTCCCTCACTCCCTCTCGGTGGGGTCCGGGTGCCCTGTAGCCTGTAAATCCTCTCTCTAGACAGATGGACAGCCAGGCAGGCAGACAGCGTTATCTGACAGAAGAGTTCCTGTTCCTTCTCTCCCCCGTTCATTTGTCTGGAGGGCAGCAGAGCAGAACTCTCTCTTTCTCTCTCTGTTTCACACACACACACACCGCAGCTTTGTCACACTAACCCATACACACCACTGGGAGAACTGGAGGAAGTAGGGAACGGGAGAAGACGAGTAGCAGATGCGTGAGTGAATGCATGCCTCGGTCGTGTGTGTGCGTGAGTTTACATTCTGTGCATGTGTGCGTCTTCTGCCACAGTCCCAGAATGCAGCAGTGCTGTCAAACCCCAGCCTTAGGAACCGGCAGTCAGTGATAGTAGATGGACACATTCAGGTCACCTGGAGGAGAAAGGGGCCAGCAGCAACACGGAGACAGTCTCACAGTGATCTCTGCCTAAAGCTTGTGTTGCCTTCTCATTCTGCCTCGGTGACAGGACATCAGGGTGCACACTTTCACTCTCTCGCTTACTGAAATCCCTCCAAGGCTGTGCACGGCTTTGCTGTGTGTCTATGTGTGTGTTTTCAGCACAGTCTCTCGCTCCCCTATCCCTCCCCTCTCTTTTGCTCTCTCCCTCTTTCGCTCTCTCTCTCCCCTCTCTCTCCCCCCTCTTTCTCTCGCTCTCCTATCCCTCTCTCTCTTTCGCTCTCTCTCCCCCCTCTTTCTCTCCTATCCCTCTCTCTCTTTCACTCTCTCTCCCCCCTTTCTCTCGCTCTCTCCCCCTCTTTCTCTTCCTCTCTCTCTCGCTCTCCTATCCCTATCTTTCTCTCCTATCCCTCTCACTCTCCTATCCCTGTCTCTCTTTCGCTCTCCCCCCTTTCTCTCTCTTTCGCTATAGGAGCTCTATCTTTTCCACTGAGGGGGACAAGCACCCAGCTGTCCCGTCTAAACCCCTCTCTATCCGTTGCTCTCTCTCTCCTTCCGCCCCTCTCTAAACCCCTCTCTATCCGTTGCTCTCTCTCTCTCCTTCCGCCCCTCTCTAAACCCCTCTCTATCCGTCGCTCTCGCTCTCCTTCCGCCCCTCTCTCGCTCCTCCCGCCCCTCTCTCTCACTCCTCCCGCCCCTCTCTCAAGCTCCTCCCGCCCCTCTCTTCCCCCCTCTCGCTCTCTTCCCCCCTCTCGCTCTCTCTCTCCACCGCTCTCTCTCTCCCCTCTCTTTCTACCCCTCTCGCTCTCTCTCCACCCCTCTCGCTCTCTCTCCACCCCTCTCTCAACCTCTCGCTCTCTCTCCACCCCTCTCGCTCGCTCACTCTGGGCCTCCTAATTTATTACTCCTTATCCCTGAATGCAAGGGATTAAAAGGGATGAAGGGAGGAATGAAAGACTGAATAGAGGGTTTCAGCCCAGGATGGAGGGATGAGTTCAGCATGTCTGAGGGGCTTGTTGGTCAGGATCTAGTATTTCCTTTTGTGCATAGAACAGTCACAAACAAGCATGCTGTTTGTGGCGACTTAACTACATGCATACTAGAAGAAACATCTACATGTAGCCCCATAACCTCAGTGAGGGAGGTAGTCGAGGAGGCTCAGGCTTCAGCTAGCGGTCGCGAAGTGAACTGAAGCCAACTGTTGATGTCAAATTGCTTTTCACAACGTTTACAAGCAGAGTCCTCAGATCCTCACAACAGGAAATGGCTCCTATCATGCCTCCAAAGACCCTCTTTCTCTGTACCTCCTCTTTATCTCTCTATCCCCTCACACTCTGCTCTTTTAAAAATACATTTCTCAGCAGCAGGGCTCTCCGGGACTCGTGTGCTCCTCACTTTCCATCTCCCCCCTCTACTTCCACCTTCCTCCTCTACCTCGCAGCACTCCTTGCCCTTAACTGCTCACACTTCCCTTTTCCACATTTTGTTAGGTTACAGCCTTATTCTAAAATTGATAATTTTTTTTGAATTTTTAAAAAACACATCAATCCACACACCTGTCTATATAAGGTCAGTCTCAACGTCAACAGTGAAGAGATGCGATTCCAGGATGCTGACCTTCTAGGCAGAGTTCCTCTGTCCAGTGTCTGTGTTTTTTTGCCCATCTTAATCTTTTATTTTCATTGGCCAGTCTGAGATATGTATTTTTCTTTGCAACTCTGCCTAGAAGGCCAGAATCCCGGAGTCGCCTCTTCACTGTTGACATTGAGACTGGTGTTTTGCGGGTACTATTTAATGAAGCTGCCAGTTGAGGACTTGTGAGGCGTCTGTTTCTCAAACTAGACACTCTAATGTACTAGTCCTCTTGCTCAGTTGTGCACCGGGGCCTCCCACTCTTTCTATTCCGGTTAGAGCCAGTTTGCGCTGTTCTGTGAAGGGAGTAGTACACAGCGTTGTACGAGATGTTCAGTTTCTTGGCATTTTCTTGCATGGAATAGCCTTCATTTCTCAGAACAAGAAATAGACTGAAGAGTTTTAGAAGTTCTTTGTTTCTGGCCATTTTGAGCCTGTAATCGAACCCACAAATGCTGATGCCACAGATACTCAACTAGTCTAAAGAAGGCCAGTTATATTGCTTCTTTAATCAGAACAACAGTTTTCAGCTGTGCTAACATAATTGCAAAATGGTTTTCTAATGATCAATTAGCCTTTTAAAATTATAAACTTGGATTAGCTAACACAATGTGGAGTGATGGTTGCTGATAATGGGCCTCTGTACACCTATGCAGATATTCCATAAAATAATCAGCAGTTTCCAGCTACAATAGTCATTGTCATTCCAGCTACAATTTCTATGTGACCCCAAACTTTTGAACGGTAGTGTATATATGAATAGTGTGTAAATAGTATTTTTGTTGTCTCTTGTTTTTTCCCCAATAGGTAACCTAATATAACTCGTTTTTTATTTAATGTAATATCTTATGTTGTTCTTGGCTATAACTGTTCTATACTGTGTCATGTGTATGTGGACCCCGTGTAGAGTAGTAGCTAATGCGGATCCTATTAAACTAAACTCACTCTCTAATTAGAACGTACACACAAATGCCCCTTTGGACCAGATAAGGGGAAGAAAGAGAGGGAAAGAGAGACACAAAGACATGGACAGAGGAAGAGAGATGAAAAGTGAGAGACAGCAGGAAGGAGAAATTAGTTTTAACACGACTGGTCACCGCTCCAATTCCCCCTCAAAGCGGTGTCTTCCCATCTCCCTCTAGTTCTCCCTCTCTTTTGCTCCACCAGAGGCCCTTCTGTAGATCTGTCCTGACTCTCTCTCTCTCTGTGTGTGTGTGTGTGTGTGTGAGTGTGAGAGAGAGAGATTGTTTCAAGTACTATGTCTCCAGGGCCCTGGCCTATATTGCATTATTCATGAAGCATGCTCTCCCTTTCCTTCCCTCCATCCCCCCTTTCGCCTGAGCTGACCCTTCTGTCATAGTTCAGGGCCTGGGGCAAGTGTGTGTGTTCCTACAGCCAGCAAACTGTCAGACGGACTTAAGCCACATCTACACATGCCTGACACAGTATGGCATGTCAACTGTATGTACATACTGCATGTATGTACACATGTCACATCACCTTTACATCCTAACCGTTAGCATGGGGAAGTCTTCAGAACAGAGGCGCTAGCTAGCTTAGCTCATGTAGCACTAATGCTAACTGAGTCAGAATGAGGTATTCACGTCCAGAGTCAGACAGACACCACAGACACTGGACTTGCTTGGATGAGTCTGCAATCTCGCTTACTCCAACTTGTTCTCATTTACTCGTTTTCCTTTTCATTCACTTTTGCTCGCTTTCGTTTCCTGTTTTAGTCTCTTTTTTCCCCCCATCCCTCCTGCTGTGTGTGTGTGTTCCACTAAATAGAGAAATAGATACAATTGCTACAGATCCAAGATGAGATGTTGGCAGACTGTAGTTGGCTACTCCTGAGCTAATACATCGTTAATTGCTGTGGTTCTGTATGTATTACTTTTAGAGCTGTCAAAGATCCAAATAATTGAGTTAATGCCATTTAGTTAAATTGCCAATAATGACAATTTTTGAATGTACTCAAATTTAGCCCTAAAGAAAGATTTTTCCCACGTAAAATCAGTGCACTGAGTTACAGGCTTTCTATGCAAGGTACGGAAACACACAATTGCCTACATCAGAATGTTTTTTAATGGCATTTTAACCATAAACAACACAAAGGTCACTAAATATTCATGCTTCCAATGTTTTAGTGGGCCTATCTTATCAGTGTTCTTGGAAGTTTAACACTTGCGTACAGCACCCACTCACACACAGCTTTAAGCACAATTGAAGCTTCAGGCATTCTAAATGAGTGTGACTATAGGGGAAAAAAGACCTTATTCTATGTATACAAAGAGCTTAACTTGTCCAACAATGTTCGGGAAAACACTAACCATCTGTACTGTGCAGATAACTTTACACACACTCCCTCCCACACCATCTCTCACTATACACCTCCTCTCTCACACACACAATCATACACAGCCCACACTTACAAATGCAGCCTAACGTTGAAGCGTCTCTTTGAGTAGCCTATTCCTTTTCAGTTCTTTCCTGTGCCGTCCAAATGTGTGCATAGCCTAGTCAGTGGTCAGGTCGTCAGGTTGCTAGGAAACATGACTAGCTAGCTAAACCATTTTGTTTTTCTCAACCCAAAAACGTAAGGTCTCGCACGAACCCGTGGCAGAAATAATTTTCAAAAATAGCTCCGTTAATATTTGACTTCACTTTGACGTGATTTTGGCTAGTGGCACACGACCGGTCGTCGACGATGACGCTAAAGGCGCAAGCATTGACTGTAGCTGTGTTCCATGTTGTGTTCTGCGTTTTAAAAAGGTCCGTGCGGAAACGTGTGCGCTTAAAAGTTTCCGTGCGGTGAAGAAATGGAGACTCGATTAATGGCGTCAAAAACACGTTACGCAAGCGCGTTATTATCGCGTTAACTTTGACAGCTCTAATTAATTTACATTCACAGCTCCGGGTCGATCGAGAGTAAAGTGGAGAACACACACACATGTCTCTGTGGATTTCAGTTTGACTGCTCTAACGTATTTCTCTCTCTAGACTGGTATCTCCAGAGTAGAGAGTCGGACACCATTGTTTATGGCCTGAGCAGAGCTAGTCACTGCAACTCTAATCCAATCCATCTGCTGCTGTGGCACTATTTCAGTTCTACTTCCAGTGTGTGTGTGTGTGTGTGTGTGTGTGTGTGTGTGTGTGTGTGTGTGTGTGTGTGTGTGTGTGTGTGTGTGTGTGTGTGTGTGCCTGCATGCGTATTGAACAGTCACGTCTCCTACGCTCCATCGATCTCCAGTCACCTGTTAACCCCAGTCAGTGTGTTTATAGGTAACACAGGCCCATTCAGACTCCTACAGTAGATTACAATGGCACTCTCCAACTCTGCCATCCCATACCCCTGTCAACTGTTGCCCTGGATACCTTTGTGTACCCCTACTCCAAGATCAATCTAATTGGCTGGCTCACCATTTACCAGTCGGCTGCCTGTCCTCAGAGCCAATCAAAATAACTGGATGGAGAAGCAGGTATGAATAAAGGAATGGATGGATGGCTGAATAAATGCCCCTTGTCGTTTTATTGACCGCTGTGTGTTATCCCCCGCATGTTAGAAGCCTATTGTCTGGTGTGTGTGTTTTTATATGCATGTCTCTGTGTGTGTGTGTGTGTGTGTGTGTGTGTGTATAGGGCTTTCGTGCAAGACCAGAAAGGTAATTGCGTGTGTGTATGTGTTCGCTCGCTCTGTGTGTGTCCATCCATATATGTCTTTGTCAACAGCAACCACCTGAATGAGCCAATTGTAAACTGGAGATGATTAGATGACCGTGATGGTATATGAAGGCCAGATTGGGAATTTAGCCAGGACACCAGGGTTAACACCCCTACTCTTATGATAAGTGCCATGGGATCTTCAGTGACCACAGAAAGTCAGGACACCAGTTTAACGTCCCATCTGAAAGACGGCACCCTACACAGGACAATGTCCCCAATCACTGCCCTGGGGCATTGGGATATTTTTTTAGACCAGAGGAAAGAGTGCCTCCTCCTGGCCCTACAACACCACTTCCAGCAGCATCTGGTCTCCCATCCAGGACCAACCCTGCTTATCTTCAGAGGCAAGTCAGCAGTGGGATGCAGGGCGGAATGCTGCTGGCAGTATCACTACCTCTCAGCACTAATCCAATGTACCCTTTACCGTTCCCCTCTCTTACTCCACCTCAGGTTTCTTATTCGGATGGGTCCACTCACATTTCTACCTGCCGCTCGTTCTCGTTCCCTCCTTCTCTCTCTTTCTCCCTCCCTCCCTTTCTGTGTGTGTGCGGGTGAGCGAGATGGCCTCTGCTCTATCAGATAGTAGACAATCACAGTAATGTGGTGCAGGCTACCTCTAGACAATCAGACAGAAGACCCTCCCCCGTCTTTGTGTGGGAGCTACCCAGAAGGCATTGTGGCTCTATTGCTTCCCATTTAAGTCAGTGAACCGTGAGCATGACTCCTTCAGATCCTTCATGTTTCTGCTTTCTAGAACAATACATGCTCATTTAGATGCTTTTATCCTAAATTACCTACAGGTGACTCGACTCCGTGTGGTATGTGGTCCATGTTGGAGTTAAAGCCACAGAGCTGGTGTTGCCAGCACCAAGTTTACCAACCAACGTAAATGTAGCAACCACCATACTTGACCTAGAAGTCCCTATGGATAAAATATACACTTACTAATCACGTTTTGATCAATTTGAGCTTTTCACGGAAATTCAAATGACGCGTATCTTTCGGAGGAAGTAACAAGAAAAGCGCGATGCCAAACACGAGCAAACGAAGCATAAACAACATTCTGAAGGCAATGCTTCCTACCCGGCACAAACTAATGTATCAATTTAAATTAGCTCCTGACTAACGATCAAATAAACGGGACGGCAATTATGCATTTATTCATTCCAATGAAAGAACAATGAGTTCTCCAAAACAATGTCATTTGTAAAAAAAAAAAAAAAAAAGGCGGGTTGGTTTTGAAGTGCTCGACTATAATCAAACGCTGGCTCTCCTAATCAGAAGACCTCAATCGGGCTGTCTAAAGTGATTTGTGGGAACATTCCAGACGTTCGCCATTTTCTGGCAATACTTTTAAGCAAATAAGGCACCCTTCAATGTTTTGTTTTCCAGGAAACACGTTGGCGGGTAAAGAAAGCCTAATTGGTTAGATTTGTTGCTGTTATAACAATCCTTCAACCGTAATCATCCTTTAACCTAACAAGAAAGATGTTTTTTAATGAGTCAAAAGAAACGTTACCACAGTGTTTCTACACTCGAGGTTGCTGATCGCTTCATCAGATGTTGAGCTGAAAGTCATTTTTGTCCGTTCTCAAGTACTAGTTTTTATCTCAGCGGTCTTCGGAGGATGACAACCGGAGCTTGCCTTTCCCTGCTACAGAAGACCTTGAGAAATAGTTTTGTACTATAATAATAATAAGCCATTTAGCAGACGCTTTTATCCAAAAGTGACGTAGCCATGCTTGCGTACATTTACGTACATGTGGTCCCGGGAATCAAACCCACTATCCCGGCGTTGAAAGCGCCCTTCTCTACCCACTGAGCTACAGAGGACCACCTCAAGCCACTTTGCCTTGAATCTACAGTGGTGAGAGAGCAAGAGTGAGTAGGGTTCAAGTGACATGTAGCTAATGCCATCTGGAGCATCGCAAATCACAGAGAACTGTAAATGGCTGAAATGGCCCTCTATAGAATATGATTGTCACTAGTTACCACAGCCACAGAGTCGAGTGGCTATATCGTAGAAAATCATGAAAACCAAGAATGTGCTTTTTGGTTTTAAATTAAGGTTAGGTTTAGGCATACGGTTAGCATTGTGGTTGACGTTAAAATCACATTCTAAGAAGATTAATAAGTAGAACTAGGCAGGGTTTATGACTTTGTGGCTGTGGTAAATAGTGACGGCCGCACTTGGAGGGTTCACAGTTAACAATCCCTTTTATGGTGACTCTTGGCCTCTTCGTGGGGATTTATCTCGGATGAATTCATCTCCCAAGCACGTCTTGACTGTGTTGTGACTTGGGGTTGACATCTTGTGACGGAGTTGCCATCTGTGCGTTTCGGAATGTGTGTCTCTCAGCTCTCGCCTCGTGTATATAGAGACGTGGTCAGAGCTGGATGTGATGTCACCGCTGCGTCCTGTCTCGGTCTTGTCACTTGCCCTCGAATGAACTGTCAGGACGTCTAATATGCCCAGCTGGCCCTGTCGGGAGCACCCGTCTGACAGGAAATGTGAGTGTGTAGTTAAGTTTGTGTGTGTGATTGTCTCTGTGATAATACCAGGTTGTGTGTGTCCTGATGGCGATCACTGTGAAGGTCAGATCGGCAGGATCGAGCAGTTTTTTTTTTATAAAGATGTGACGCTCATCCATCCGGCTCTGTCTGGAATCGAAAACACACGTAATACTGATCTATGGGTCGTCTTTCTATGGGAGACGTCTTTCTAGAGGTTCTAGTGTACCTACAAAGTCCTAGAGATAGAACGACAGTACACATTCTGTTGGTGGGCTGTTTACTTTAAGGGCAGCGATCTATTCTGCCCTCTGTTTTTAGTGATGTTTATTTATTAAAATACCAGAAGCTGACTGAGAACACGTTCACATTAACAAGCAACCACCTGGGGAATAGTTACAGCCGAGAGGAGGGGGGATGAATGAGCCAATTGGAAGCTGGGGATGATTAGATGACCATGATGGTTTGAGGGCCAGATTGGGAATTTAGCCAGGACACCGGGGTTAACAACCCTACTCTTACGATAAGTGCCATGGGATCTTTAGTGACCACAGAGAATCAGGACACCCGTTTAACATCCCATCCGAAAGACGGCACCCTACACAGGGCAATGTCCCCAATCACTGCCCTGGGGCATTGGGAGAAAAAAATTAGACCAGAGGAAAGAGTGCCACCTACTTGCCCTCCAACACCACTTCCAGCAGCATCTGGTCTCCCATCCAGGACCAACCCTGCTTATCTTCAGAGGCAAGCCAGCAGTGGGATGCAGGGCGGAATGCTGCTGGCAGTATTGCTACCTCTCAGCACTGCTCCATGTACCGTTTACCGTTCCCCTCTCTTACTCCACCTCAGGTTTCTTATTGGGTTGGGTCCACTCACATTTCTACCTGCCGCTCGTTCTCTTTCCCTCCCTCTTGCTCTTTCTCCCTGCCCCTATCTTCTCCCACTCTCTCGCTTCCTCCCACTCACTCTCTCTCGCTTCCTCCCACTCACTCTCTCTCGCTTCCTCCCACTCACTCTCTCTCGCTTCCTCCCACTCACTCTCTCTCGCTTCCTCCCACTTTCCTCCCACTCGCTCTCTCTCTCGCTTCCTCCCACTCTCTCTCTCTCTCTTTCTTTCTTTCTTTCTTTCTTTCTCTCTCTCTCTCGCTTCCTCCCACTCACTCTCTCTCGCTTCCTCCCACTTTCATCCTACTCTCTCTCTCGCTTCCTCCCACTCTCTCTCTCTCTCTCTCTCGCTTCCTCCCACTCAATTCAATTCAAGGGGCTTTATTGGCATGGAAACATATGTTAACATTGCCAAAGCAAGTGAAGTAGATAATATACAAAGTGAAATAAACAATAAAAATGAACAGTAAACATTACACTCCTAGAAGTTCCAAAAGAATAAAGGCTCTCTCTCTCTTGCTTCCTCCCCCTCTCTCTCTCTTTCTCTCTCTCTCTTGCTTCCTCCCACTCTCTCTCTCTTTTTCTCTCTCTCTTGCTTCCTCCCTCTCTCTCTCTTGCTTCCTCCCACTCTCTCTCTCTCTCTCTCTCTCTCGCTTCCTCTCACACACTCTCTCTCTCACACACTCTCTCTCTCTCTCTCTCGTTCAAGGTCATGTTTCTCCCCCATCTGACCACTGAGTCAGTGTGATGTGCTGTCAGTGTCAGGCTGTCACTGCTGACCCTGCACTGTTACCCCCCCTGAGACACACACACACACAAGGTGGTGACGGCTGAAATACACACACACACACTTGTGTGTGTGAGAGATCACATCAGCTGACATGCATGTTGCCCTGTGTCAGGGCTGTGGAGAAAGAGATCGCTGCCCCATCCCAATAAGAAACCCGAGGGGGAGTAAGAGAGGGGAACGGTAAAGGGTGCAGCGATACAGAGGGCAGAATAGATCGCTGCCCTTAAAGTAAACAGCCCACCAACAGAATGTGTACTGCTGTTGTTCTATCTCTAGGACTTTGTAGGTACACTGGACACATATCATATTCAAAAGAGGAACTCTGTTGGTCTCTGTGAAGGAGAAAGGGGTTAGAGAGTCTTGACCAGGGATTGGCAACTTTGATGGGGTGGGGCCTGTCATGCCAAATAATGTCCCCCGGCCAAGTGTCCCCGTCTACATCACAATGGGATTCGATAAACAGTTAGCGTCCGTTGCTATATCAGCGGTGTGCTGATTAGAATTTTGGAGATTACAGACTAAATGACGTTCTTTTCATCATCGCTGTGCAAACAAGGCTGATTTCCGTGACAATTTTGCTGTTTAAACAAGTTTTGTTTAGCTAATAAAATGAAAACATTAATTTGAACTACTTGTTACCTTGTTAACATTACAATATGAAATCCACGTCTTAAACGTTGCTATGTTTCGGAAATGGCAAAGAAAACGTGTCATCTGCTTGACACATTCAATTTACTTACCTTACAGACCAGGAAGTCAGCTAATTTCCACTCCGTTCAGATGTAAATCCGTTTGATTCATACACCGGCTTGTCCGGCTGTCATGTTTTTATTTCAACCTGCCCTTCCCTTATCTACACTGAAATAATATCATTTCACTAGTCCTCTATTATGATTCATGTGTTTTCTATCTCGCATTGTAGGTCCTAGGATACCACAATGAATAATGTGGAACTAATAAATAACAACAAAGGATATCTTACAACTTAGAATAATGAACACCTTGTGAAACAGCTGTGAAAACCAACCTGGCAATATTTAGGATTTTAATACATCAACTTTGATAGTTTTTGGTACAGTTGTGTCATTCATTTATTTAAAATGTTGTATACTCACAGACTCAGGTCTGTAGAATTCTGCTTGTCACTTGTTCTCAACGGGCAGCCAGTCTCAAAAGGGGGACTTGAAGAGGGACACTGCAAAGTCCAGGCACGGCTGCTCTCTTTGTTCTGAGTGTTTGCAGTGCTGGTGTTTTTAGTTCATCTGTGTATCTTACGAGGCAAGTCAGTTAAGAACAAATTCTTATTTACAATGACGGCCTAGGAACGGTGGGTTAACTGCCTTGTTCAGGGGCAGAACGATATGTTTTTACCTTGTCAACTCGGGGATTCGATCTAGCAACCTCTCGGTCACTGGCCCAACGCTCTAACCACTAGGCTACCTGCCGCCCCTCACATCTCACATATTATGTTCCCGGTATGATGGAGCAAGAGAACTTTCTTAGCAGATAACTACAACATGACAACACCAGTAGCTGTAGCTGATGTAATGAGGAGTTGGAGGATGGTTGATAATGGAGGACATCAGGTGGTTCCACGTCTGGGTGTTGGACAGAACCCATAGTTCCTGGAGAACAGGAGCAGAGGTAAAGGGAACAGGGTAGGAGACAGAGACGTAAACAAGCAAACACACAGGTTACAGTGAGGTGAGGAAATGTGATGGATTAGTGCGGCGTTATCAAATAAATGAACAGCGTTCATGACCTCGGCCACTCAATATAACCTCAGGAGAACCGTGGAGGTGGCCGTGATGGGTATTATACAAAACGAAAATCCATTTTTGGTAACAAGCACTCTTTTTAATGGGTTACAGAAGGGAATTTAGAGTTAAGCACGTACTCTTCCTGTACTGACCTTAATGGCTATTGCCTCCACCCACCTGGTAAAGTGATTGGTCGCCGTCAGACACCAGCTGTTGCCATTCCTGGATTTCGTGAAGAGAGGAGTTCCACTCCTAACATTTAAAGTGTTAGAGAGAATATTACTATATTCTTACCTGTATCTGTGTCATACAGTCTCCAGATTTTCATATTTGTAAGGATACTGACACACACACGTTCTATAATATTAAACTCTGCTGTGGTCAAATAAAGTAACCATTACAAAACAACTTAACAGGGCAAAATTTGAATTGGGACACTTACCGATCATGTGCCGTGGTGAAACAACTTTGATGGGCTTCAACTCAGGCGCCACCGTCTTCGCCCTCTCAAACTTCTGGCAGGCTAGACAGGGTAAGGACTTTTAAGCAACAAGTAACACATTGAAACATTGTGTGCTCTCTGATATGACCATAATTGAAATCATAATAATTTCAGATGTAATAGAATGTGATTGATAAACAAAAGGATATTTCACTTGCCCAGCTGTCCACCTCCTTGACAATTCCCCGTCAGAAGAAGCGCAGGTTGATTTGGCATTCATGCGCTTCACTTCGAAATGTCCAGCATGCATCGCTGTCAGCACGGCCTACTTTTCCTCCTTAGTTAAAATCACCCTCCTCTGTGGCTGGCCAGCCTTCCCCCGGAGGTAGATAAGATTGCCTAACAAGTTGGAAGAGAAGAGGTGTTGAAATACTCAAGTGCTGCTCCTCAAGATGAGTTATTTGTGGCCCCCACCCCATCAAAGTTGCCCATCCCTGATCTAGACTGTCTAATCCCTTACTCCTTCACAGAGACCAACAGAGTTCCTCTTTAATGCTATTTCCGGGAAAAATATGAAATTCAGTGTGGATTTGGTGTGTGTGTGTGTGTGTGTGTGTGTGTGTGTGTGTGTGTGTGTGTGTGTGTGTGTGTGTGTGTGTGTGTGTGTGTGTGTGTGTGGATTTGGTGTGTGTGTGTGTGTGTGTGTGTGTGTGTGTGGATTTGGTGTGTGTGTGTCACAAGCCGGCTCATAGCCTGTGACAAATGAGAGGACACGAACAACAGGTATAGGCCAATTTAAAAGTATTCTTTATTATTAAACAAACTATTAACTTAAACTAAGAAAAAGGAATGAGGTGTGGATGTATCATAATGTAAGGTGTATGTAAAGTGCATGGATGCATGAATATGTGTGTGTGAACATGACTGAGTGAAAACTATGCAAAACTACAAAGGAACAAACAAATCATGAGCATACCTGGAGGAGCAGAGAGGGAGAGAGAGAGAGAGCAAGAGTGATTAGTGACAGCTTTATACCCTGAGCCCAGGTGGCTCCAATCACTAACGACCCTCCTCTGCCTGCAGGAGGAACCGCCCCCTGCACTGCAGAGGAGGAGCCGTGACACCCCCCTCCTTAAAATGAGGGTCCCACCCTCAACCCAACTTCCTCCAACATAATCAAAATAATTCAAATTTCCCCAAAAACAAATAAACAAAAAAAAACAATCCCGGCTCCTAGCAGTAGCCCCGTGTCCCCCAGCCGACTGTCCGTCCCTCAAACTCGGCAGCCCTGGTACCTGGGGAGCAATTTAAGAGGAAAGAGGCACAGACATCCCGTAGGGGTCAACAGAGAAAAGGTACAAGCTAGGTTAAAGGAGCACGGGACAGAGCATCAGCAATGATATTATCCTTACCCTTAATGTGCCTAATATCAAGGTTGAATGGTTGCAAGAACAAAGCCCAACGCATCAGGCGCTGGTTGGGGTTTTGCAGGGACCTCAGAAAAACCAGTGGGTTGTGGTCAGTGAACACAGTTAAAGGGGTCAAACCAGAACCAACATAGACCTCGAAGTGCTGTAAAGCCCAAATGAGACCTAAAGCCTCCTTTTCAATTACAGAATAGTTTTTCTGATACTTATTAAATTTTCGGGAGAAGAAACTGACTGGACACTCAACCTTGTCGTCATTCTCCTGGAGAAGAACAGCCCCAGCACCGATTTGACTGGCGTCTACCTGCAATTTGAAAGGTTTCCCAAAATTTGGTGCTGCCAACACAGGTGCCAAACACAAAAGAGTCTTAACTGCATCAAATGCCTCTTGACACTGGGTGGACCAGATAAATTCAGCCTTGGCCTTCAACAGATTGGTCAGTGGGGACACTACTACCGAAAAGTTTTTACAAAAAGCACGGTAGTACCCCGCCATTCCCAGGAAGCGCATCAGTTCTTTCTTTGTAGAGGCCTGTGGGAACTGCTTCACAGCCTGAACCTTGGCTTCTACGGGACAGACAAATCCCTGACCAACAACCTTGCCTAGGTATTTGACTGTAGCTTTGGCAAACTCACATTTTGCCAAATCAATACCTGTGTCCAACATAGACTGCATCTCTGTTTCCAGTTTTAGTCTCTTCTCAGATACACGATAAAATCTGTGTTTGATAGGCTTAGCATCTCCGATGTCTATATCATGTTCAATTAAGTGGGTTTGCGATGGAGTGTCAGAAAACAAAACAGGGTAGTTTCTAATAAGAGCTACCAATTCATCACGTTTCTCAGAGTCTAAATGATCTACCAAAACCCCAAGGTTTTGCAAAGTCTGGGAGTTTTTCAACCGTCCTTGTAAGACCTCATCTGAAACTTTAACTTCCTCTTCTCCCCCCTCCACCAAATTAAAGCCACAAGATGCAGGGACTGGGGCAGCAGTCAACACTGACCTCACTGCTGGAGTGCCTTCAACTTTGCTTAGATCACGGGAGTGATAACATTTTAACAGGTTCACATGGCATAATTTAGAGGACTTCCTATGACTAGGGGTTTCAATAAGATAGTTCAAATCTGACACTTTACGCAACACAGTGAAAGGACCACAGTATTTTGCCTGAAAAGGTGAACTTACAAGAGGCAGAAGAGCAAGTACCCGATCACCGGGACTAAACTCACGCAGCTCAGCCTGTCCGTCATATTTCAGTTTCATTTTCCGTTGAGAACATTTTAGTTTTTCTTTCGCTAGTTCACCAGCCCTATACAACTTCAACCTAAAGCCATTTACATAGTCAATAAGGTTCCGAGGTGGTTCCTCAGGCAAACAACCATCCTGCAACACTGCTAAAGGCCCACGCACCTTATGGCCAAACACTAAGTCATTTGGGCTAAACCCTGTGCTTTCCTGCACTACTTCACGAGCAGCTAGTAACAGCCAAGGTAACCCCTCCTCCCAGTCGGCAGACAGTTCCGTACAATATGCACGAAGCAAGGATTTTAAAGTTTGATGAAAACGTTCCAAAGCTCCCTGGCTCTGGGCATGGAACGCAGTAGACTTGTTGTGTTTAACTTTAAGCTGTTTGAGAACCTGAGCAAATAAATGAGAGGTAAAGTTAGACCCCTGATCTGACTGGATGGTTTTTGGAATCCCAAATGTTGAAATAAATTGAGTTAAAGCTTTAACTACTGATTTTGAAGTTATGGTACGCAAGGAAAAAGCTGCCGGATATCTGGTTGCTTGACACATAACAGTTAATAAGTAGCTATGACCTGACTTGGACCTTGGTAATGGCCCAACACAATCGATAATAAGATGCTCAAAAGGTTGCCCTACGGCTGGTATTGGATACAACGGTGCAGGCTTTACAACCTGATTTGGCTTGCTTGTGCGCTGACACGTATCACAAGTTTTAATAAACTGAGATACATCCCGCTTTAAACGTGGCCAGAAAAAATAACGAAGTATACGATCATACGTTTTACGAACACCCATATGACCTGCCACATCACCATGTGAAGTTTGCAACACTTTATTTCGCAAAGTAGTAGGTACAACTATTTGAAAGACTGGTTCTCCTAAACCCTTATCATAGTGTGGAACCCATTTCCTGACCAACAGCCCATCAAGAAGAAAATAACACTGAGCACTATTCCTCACCACTGAATCAGGAACCACTTTATCAAACAGATCAGCCAAAGTAGTATCGGCTTTTTGCTCAGCCATCAATGAATCTCTAGAACTAGTCAACTGTTCTGTCTGGAGTTTGACTGGCAACTCAAGACTTTCTGGCTTACTCTCAATCTCCTTACGAGAGGCTGCGCGGGTAACCGCACAAACTGGAAATACCTCAGGAGACACACAGTTCTGATCCGGAGATTCCCTTGCAGGGGACACTGAAGGTTGCTTCTTACAGATGTTTAATTTGCCATCTGCCCACACCTTACTACCTGCCAAGTCATTCCCCAAAATCATGTGCACTCCCTCTACTGGCAACTGAGGTCTAACCCCAACATCTACATCACCCTCTACCAGACCACATTTTAGGGTAACTTCATGTAAAGGACAAGAGAATGGAACTAAACCCATACCACATACCATTACACAACGGCCAGTATCAGACTCTTTAGAGAACGGCAAAACAGATTCCAGAATAAAAGAATCTAAAGCTCCAGTGTCTCTTAGGATCTTGATTTTAACATTCTGGTTGCCATCTACCAGGGACACTACACCATCTGAAATAAAGGCTGAAAAATCACAGCGGGAAAACTGAGAATCAAACTCAACTAGTGGCTGAAACAGCTCACCCTGGTGGTCAGAGGCTGTAACAGGACTTGCCATCACAGCAGGTTTAACTTGAACTGACTGTTTTGATTTAAGCAGAGGACAATTTTTCTTCCAATGTCCTTCAACTAAGCAGTAGCGACAGGTATTAGCATTAACCGGTCCTTTAAGTCCTCCAGACTTAAACTTCTGCCGAGGCCTTTGGAAAGAAGCCCCCAAAAAAGGTGACCTACTATTCCTAGGAGTAAAGTTATTTTCATGGTACATGTCACTGTTTAACTCAAAATGTCTTTTATGTGTTAGCCTGTACTCATCTGCAAGGATGGCTGCATCACTTGGAGACTTAACTTTACTTTCATTCAGGTATGTAGCAACCTGGTAAGAAACAGAATTTTTGAACTTTTCTAACACAATCAAATTAGACAGACCCTCAAAAGTACTAACTTCAGAAGCTGTACACCAACGATTAAATGCAGAAGTCAAATCACAAACAAACTCAGAATAGGTTTGTGAATCTAACTTTTTCCTGTAACGAAAACGTTGACGATATGCCTCTGGCACAAGCTCGTAGACCTTCAGAACTGCTGATTTAACTTTAGCATAAACTTTACTGTCAGCTACACTCAGTGCTGCAAAAGCCTCACGTGCTTTACCTGTAAGTACACATTGCAACAACGTAGTCATGTCCAAATCTGACCAAGCTCTAGCTTCCGCAATACGCTCAAATAAAGTAAAGTATGTGTCTGGATCTGACTCATCAAATTTAGGCAACAAATGAAGATTCTGTGAAACATCAAACTGTGGTAGTCTTTCCGGTCTATTAGCATTTCTCAATCGCTCTATCTCTAATTGCATTTGCATTTGCTCTAATTGCATTTGCCTTTGCATTTGCAACAGTTCCCTCTGCTGCTCAAAAGTTAATGAAGGGCTAGCCTGAAAACTTGCACCCTCACTACTAGCAGACTGACCGCCAAAAACACCCATTTCCCTAAGACCCTGCTTTAAGCTAGTTTTAACAGTCTCTTTAATTTTTTTATCAACAATCTCAATCTGATAATGTTCAGCAATTTCAATTAACTGCTCCTTAGTACACAACTCTAAGGCTACCTCTGAAGGAGCTTGAACAAAACTACTCAAAATGGAAGACATTTTCCTTAACCAATACAACTATTACAAATGCTCAAAAAAACACAACTCACCTGCTGTCAATCTGGGTTCAAGGACAGGAGCCACACCCCACTATCCTCCAAAACTACTAACTAACTGGCCCTGGTCTTCGTGCAGTCACATGTGGTGGGGTTTTATGCACACAAAACCAGTGGAGAGGAAAAGACAACCAGAAACTGGCAGCCCTCCCATAACCACGGAGGTGCTCCCGAGCCGATGTAGGGGAAAAGGGAAAGGGATGCTCTACCCACGTTCACTGCCACCTAAAACAAAAACACCACAAGCCTCCTATGGACACTTGCTGATATGCCTGAACAGGAGAGGACTCCCACCTGAACAAAACCCAGAAAAACACAGAGTGAATTGCTTAGCTACCAAGCTAACTGAACCAAAAGAACACATGGCTCTCAACTCTCTCTTAAACAAAAATTGGCCCAACCAAAACATCCACTCAAACAAAAAAAATTGTCAAACTAAACTAAACTAACCCAAGTTAACTACTATCCCGGACGATCCCCCACTTGTCACAAGCCGGCTCATAGCCTGTGACAAATGAGAGGACACGAACAACAGGTATAGGCCAATTTAAAAGTATTCTTTATTATTAAACAAACTATTAACTTAAACTAAGAAAAAGGAATGAGGTGTGGATGTATCATAATGTAAGGTGTATGTAAAGTGCATGGATGCATGAATATGTGTGTGTGAACATGACTGAGTGGAAACTATGCAAAACTAAAAAGGAACAAACAAATCATGAGCATACCTGGAGGAGCAGAGAGGGAGAGAGAGAGAGAGCAAGAGTGATTAGTGACAGCTTTATACCCTGAGCCCAGGTGGCTCCAATCACTAACGACCCTCCTCTGCCTGCAGGAGGAACCGCCCCCTGCACTGCAGAGGAGGAGCCGTGACAGTGTGTGTGTGGATTTTGTGTGTGTGTGTGTGGATTTGGTGTGTGTGTGTGTGTGTCTATCATTAGCTAGTGACAGACAGGTCTGTGCTGTGTGTTCCAGGGTTGAGCGGGGCCAGCCGCTAGTGCGTCTCTGTGCGTCTTTGTGACTGACTGTCAGCTATATTTCTGTCCCGTCGTCCTTTCCCTGTTCTCACTACTCTGCTGCTATTTCAGCTCTTTTGTCAGGACACCGCCAGCACCACCATGAATAATTGACTCTGAGAGAAACGTGTGTGTGTATTAAGACAACCTGCTCATACAAACACACACAGCAAGGGTAGAGCTCTATACCTTTTCATTGTGTGAGTGTGTGTCAGTGTATAATAACTGTTATGAGCCCCTTTTTAAAAGGAACAAAACCGAGCTAAACATCCCAATACTCATGGCATACATCCCATGGCTCGCTCCCCATCACTGTAATGAAATGCATCTACCTCGCGAAAATGCAGCGAGTTCCAAAACAAACCTAATTCCCAACAGTGATGTGCATTAACATAAGATCAAGCCCCAAACTGCTAACCATCGAATCTCTGGCAGGAACTGACTCTAACGTAGACAAAATAGAATGATCTGTAACAACGCTACCATCAGTATCTGTAGCAGCAGGGGTAACAACACATGTTTTCTGGCTCTCTTTGTGGATTTAGCCAGGAGCTCTTTGGTATACTTATTGATTTTGAGCTGGGCAGGTTGGCTCTGTCGGAGTCTCTGGCCCCAGTAGTGGGTCTGTGTGAATACTGACTGGCTGACTGACTGATACTGCGTGTCAGAGAGCTGTCTCCTTCGTTGGGTTCTAGGCGTCCTCGGGGTACGGGTAGATCGAAGGATGAAGATGGTTTGAGAGAGAGAGAGAGGGAGGGATGGCGGAACGTAGTGAGAGGGCAAGGGAGGGCGGATGTAGAGTGTGAGAAGGGAAAGGGGGGTTAGAGGGAACATGGACAGGAATGAAGGGAAGGGATTGAAGCGAGAGGGAGGGGGGAGACCCGGGGAGGACAAGATGAAGAAGTAGAGAGGTGAAGGACAATTGATGGGATTTTTTACAATCTACCGACTTGTCTATAGTAACCTCTGTCTGGCTTGGAGAGAAGCCAATCATAGCTTCTTTTCTGTGTGTGTGTGTGTGTGTGTGTTTGTGGGTGCGCAGCGCGCATTCATGTGTCAGCCGTGTGTGTGGGCCCGCGTGAGTCCACAATCTGTTTGCGTATGGATGATAGCAGTGTTTCTCATTCCTAAATTTGACCCCAAAATACTTGAGGCTATAGTCCCACGTGATGACCTGATCTGAAGGAACAGGGGCGG
Organism: Salvelinus fontinalis; assembly: GCF_029448725.1. NCBI lineage: Eukaryota > Metazoa > Chordata > Actinopteri > Salmoniformes > Salmonidae > Salvelinus > Salvelinus fontinalis. The sequence continues at coordinate 39,789,239 of NC_074696.1, read as the reverse complement.
ACGTGCCATCACTGCCATAGGGGAGAGTACATAACAGAGGATAGAACAGGACACAGATAGACGAACCAGGACAGTGAGGCTACACGAGCTCACTCATCACTTCTAGCCCGGACACATGTTCATTCCCAGATGAATCCACTGAACAGTCAAAAGCTGGAATCCGCATGAGGTGTAACAGACGCCACTGTTCGCCAAACCCCAGCGGCTTTGTCGTGGTTTTTGTTTTGTTGATGAAACAGAAGAAAGGAACGTCCAGCATCGTGGTAAAAAAACAACAACAAAGAAGATGACATATTCTGCCGTTCTGTCGCGAGTGCAATGACGTGAGGGGGGGGGGGGGGGGAAACGTGTTTGTTGGTCGAAGTAATTCATTGTGGTTCAAGTATACCGAATTGGCAGATGTGGCAGTTTCACCAAATACGGATTCCAGCTTTAAAGGAAGGAGACGGATACAATTACAAAAGGAGATCCCTGCATGTTGCAGAATAAATCAATGATAATTTATAATGTGTGTGTGTATATATATATATACTGTGTATATATGTATATATATATATATATATCATTCTCATTTTTTTTTCAGGTTTCTAAAAAACGACGGGAAAAGCAGTTTCTCAAACACCAGTTATGAGTGATGAGTTCATCAAACAGCCTCTCTAACAACAGAGGCTGCTAGAATACCCAAACGTTTCCTCGAGTATTCCCAACTAGGGGAAGTTTTGGAAAAGTACAATAACCTATGTTGAACCAGCTGCGATCAATACTCCGTGTAGTGTACAGAAGTTGAGTCCGACATCTGCATAATTACCGTTTTCTCGACAGAGGGATCCTCCCGATGTGGATTGAAAAGCAGAGAGAGAGGGTTTTTAATGAAGTACTAAGCAGCCTTGCTCGGAGCGATAGAGTGCTCAAAGAGGACTGGAGGTCAGCCCAGAGGGAGTGAGAGACAGAGGTGAATTGAGAGATTCGGAAACTGCTCGGGGGGAGGAAGAAATCGACGCCAACGCCCACACAACTAGAACAAACATGGGTAGAGGGTGTAAACCGCTGCTGACCTCTGCGGTCTTCATACATCGGGCGAAGAGTTGGTTTGGAGACTGCACGGTTTGAAAAAGTGTGCATGTTTGTCTTTGACTTTGGTCGTAGTTTTTTCCTCGTGCATTCTGGTAATTCTGGTGTTTTTTCCTACAGGCCGCCCTTGATAACAGTGTGCTAACTGCGACTAGTGACAATGTGGTCTAAAGTGTGTGTACAGTCTGATTCAGAATAGTTTCTCTCAGTGCTAGACTTAGGCAGACATTCATTGGACCTGCGTACCGGCACCTCAAATGTTGTACTGCTTGTGTTCCTGCACCTCTTCTGGAATATCAGCTCAACAGAATTGCATAACTAATTACAAACAGTACCGGCACCTATTTCTGTCAACGTGGCGCACTGACAGTTTCATCTTCCTGGTACGTGCTGTTCTAGCTTACATGGTTTTATTAAAGCCTGTCTGGCAGGTGTGCGACTACCACAGTGTGTCTGTCTGGGAGTGTCTGCTCTTGTCTGAATAGTACTGCTTGTATCGCTTACAACATGAGTCATGTCTGAATCACTTTACAACAGACTAAAACGTCTGAACCGTAGGCCTAATGGAGGAGAGAACGTGAGAGGGGACCCATGAACACTAGTGATGGGGGGGAAAATCGATACTATCGATATAATTTTTTGGGACAATATATGGTATCGTTTTGACTATCACAATATTATTTTTGGCTGTACCTGCAGCAAAACATATAGCTTGTTCTCCATCTTCTTTTTAAAGACGGAGACAATTTGTTTTTCTTCAGCAGAAATATGGTGAGAAATACACTACAAGTGTGTGGACATCTGCTCGTCAAAAATCTCATTCCAAAATCACGGGCACTAATATGGAGTTGGTGCCCCCTTTGCTGCTACATTAGCCTCCACCCTCCTGGGAAGGCTTTCCACTAGATGTTGGAACACTGCTTCAAGGACTTGCTTCCATTCAGCCACAAGAGCATTAGTGAGGTCGGGCACTGATGTTGGGCGATTAGGCCTGCAGTCGGCGTTCCAATTCATCCTAAAGGTGTTCGATGGGGTTGAGGTCAGGGCTCTGTGCAGGCCAGTCAAGTTCTTCCACGCCAATCTCGACACACCATTTCTGTATGGACCTCGCTTTGTGCACGGGGGCATTGTCATGCTGTAACAGGAAAGGGCCGTCCCCAAACTGTTGCCACAAAGTTGGAAGCACAGAATCGTCTAGAATGTCATTGTATGCTGTAGCGTTAAGATTTCCCTTCACTGGAACTAAGGGGCCTAGCCCAAGCCATGAAAAACAGCCCCAGACCATTATTCCTCCTCCACCAATCTGTACAGTTGGCACTATGCGTTCAGGCAGGTAGCGTTCTCCTAGCATCCGCCAAACCCAGATTTGTCCATCGCACTGCCAGATGGTGAAGCGTGATTCATCTCTCCAGCAAATGCGTATCCACTGCTACAGAGTCCAATGGTGGTGAGCTTTACACCACTCCAGCCAACGCTTGGTATTGCGCATGATGATCTTAGGCTTGTGTGCGGCTGCTCGGCCATGGAAACCCATTTCATGAAGCTCCTGACAAACCGTTATTGTGCTGACGTTGCTTCCAGAGGCTATTTGGAACTCAGTAGTGAGTGTTGCAACCGAGGACAAACGATTTTTACGCGCTTCACCACTCGCCAGTCCCGTTCTGTGAGCTTGTGTGGCCTACCACTTCGCGGCTGAGCCGTTGTTGCTCCTAGATGTTTCCACTTCACAATAACAGCACTTACAGTTGATCGGGGCAGCTCTAGCAGGGCAGAAAGTTGACAAACTGACTTGTTGGAATGGTGGCATCCTATGACGGTGCCACGTTGAAATCACTAAGATCTTCAGTAAGGCCCATTCTACTGCCAATGTTTGTCTATAGAGATTGTATGGTGGTGTGCTCGATTTTATACACCTGTCAGCAACGGGTGTGGCTGAAATGGCCGAATCCACTAATTTGATGGGGTGTAGTGTATGTTTGGAACATTGAATCGCAATAAAATCACAGTATCGAATCGCAATACATATAGAATTGTGAGAATCGCAATACATATCGTATCGGCACCTAAGTATCATGATATAGTACCATGATATAATATAGTATCGTGAGGTCCCTGGCAATTCCCAGCCCTAATGAACACCAGATCTGATAACCCGTATTATTCCCATTTGCCGAATGAGAGTTTGCTGATAAAACACTTCTTTCAGGGTAGTGTGATTTTTGTTTTTTTTTAAAGAGAGAAGTTTGTTTGAGCATAAGAGATTGTGTTATGTCATGTAGAGGAAAGAAACGAGAGCTTCCCCCTCCTCCCCTGTTTTATCCCTCCTCCTAGTCATCTCCTTTGTTCTTAAATGCTTAAATTTTACATTTTTTCCTACCTCTTCATTGTCCCCTCGCCTCTTTCCAACTCCGCTCCCTCCAACTCCCTTCTTCCTCCTTCCAACTCCCCTCCCTCCAACTCCCTTCTTCCTCCTTCCAACTCCCCTCCCTCCAACTCCCTTCTTCCTCCCTCCAACTCCCTTCTTCCTCCCTACAACTCCCTCCAACTCCCTTCTTCCTCCCTCCAACTCCCCTCCCTCCAACTCCCTCCAACTCCCTTCTTCCTCCCTCCAACTCCCTTCTTCCTCCCTCCAACTCCCTTCTTACTCCCTTCTTACTCCCTTCTTCCTCCCTTCTTCCTCCCTCCAACTCCCTCCAACTCCCTTCTTCCTCCCTCCAACTCCCCTCCCTACAACTCCCTCCAACTCCCTTCTTCCTCCCTCTCACCACTAACTTTTTCCCGCCTTCCTTTTTCTCGTCCCCTCTCTTCTTTTCCCCTCCCTTTTTCTTGTTCACTATTTCTTAGTCGTTTTGACTTCTCGGCGCACTCCTCCCGACGCCATCTTGTGTGTCTTAATTAAAACGCAGACAGGCTGCTAAGGAAGAAAAGGAAAAAAGAGGGAGAGAGGAAATGAATGAAAGAAGACTGTGTTAATTACACAGCAAGGTCAACGTAGTTTTACCGTCACCGCTTAATTGCAGCCCCTGATTACGTTTTGGACCTCTCGTTTTTTTTTGACAAACTACAAGAATGTCACCGCTGAGTGCGAGAGGGAGGGAGGGACGGCCAGACCGAGCAAGGGCTCATTCATGATGGGGTGTTGCCGCGCTGACAGGGTGAGCAAAGTGTGTGTTGGGGAGTCGGTCGGTGAAGTCGTAACGACACATTACACACAGCGTGAGTCGACTGTGTGTGCGTGATGGAGTGTGATACAACAATAAGCCATTAAACCCAGCGAGGGGCCACGGATGCAGACTCTGCTCGAAACTCATCTGTCTCTCTAATGGAGCGACTGCCCCTCATCAGACAGACAGGGTCACTCTTACACCCCCCCCCCCCCCCCCCCCCATCAAAACGCTTAACAATATCACGACCGGCCTCCCACAGCCTCATCCATCCACCCATTACATTGTTTTATGGATCTTGCTCCGATAAGACATTTGATCTGGAAAGGGGGAATTGTTTTTAGTTTCCCCCTTGGGAACAGGGCCCACTGTGGGCGACCTTACACCCCTGGTCTACGTAGGTCAAAGGTGAACTTAAGTGCACTCAGGGAAGACGGTAGCATCATGCTGACTGAGAAGACCTCGGTCCATGTGTTCGCCTGGGCCCTGTCTGTGCTATTAGGCTTTTGACCTTTACCGTAAGCATTTACACACACACACACACACACACACACACACACACACACACACACACACACACACACACACACACATACACACATACACACATACACACACACACACACACTCTCTCTAAATGACTTATTCATGGATCTCTCCCTCAGTTCCAGAGCTGTGCTAATCCCTGACCTCCTCTCCATTGATCTTCACAAAGACTAACTATCAGACAGAACACTGGGCCCACAGCCATACACTGTAGAATGACTACTTCCACTGCCAAAGACATGTCTGGTTATTCCAGCAAAGAGGCAACGCCGTTTATTTTCTCCGGTCTTTGGTAAACAGTGTCAGTTAACCAACATACTTAGATCAGACATACAACAACGAAAATAGAAATGAAAGAGTGTATTGTATTAATTCCTTTAGAGGATTTGATGGGTGTCATGGTTCTTTGAACTTGGTACTGGGAAAGCGTCACGATTCACATCCTCTTCCTCTTCGAATCAATTGACCCTGGCCTGGAAATCTGTCCAATCAGGTTCAGAAGCTGACGTCTCCCATTCTCATCATTGTCATGGAATCCGTTTGTCAGTGTGTGGGGCCATATCTGGGTCACCGGCTTAATGAAACTGGCCCGTTTTGAAATGAAATGTAGTAATGATGCATTTTAGCCTTCGTTAAATCCGCTTCCCTCGAGCTCAATACCAATCGGCAGTTTGGAAGCTTATTTGTTTGGTTGGTGCGCGAGAAAGCGAGACGGGCGAGTGTGTACGTGCTCTTTTTCATGATTCCCCGGCGTGAATCGAACCGACGTCATTTGCATAGATTATTGAATATTCTAAGAGTGTGAATTCGGGGAGAAAGCATGTCAAAGCGTATTATGGCTGAGGTCTGAGGCCTGCGTCGCAGGGTTTACAGTTTTTACGAATTCCTTTCTTCCGTATGTATTTTCCTGTCAGGTCTTCCTCGAAGCAGACATTCCCCCTACGACTCCCATGTTTTTTTCCCTTCATATTGCTCAAGGCAATGCTACATGCTACATGCTACATGCTACATCTTCGTACATGATGTGCAACGACAAGACCGGTGGATGCCATTGAGAAATGGTGCGTCACTTAAAGCAACACGACGTGTGCCCAATGTTCCTCTGTGAGACAAATCAGTGTGCCTTCTCTTTGCCCGGCCCATCTTCAATCTCAATCGCTAGCAGAAATAGTATTTTCAGTCAAGATATTTGACGGGCTGGAGCTAAAGCCACACACACACACACAACCCACACACACACATACAGGCAGGCAGGTGCATTCTCACACACACACACACACAGGGTTATAGGGTTGTTTGGTGCTGCACGCTGTTGCCCATCTTGCCCTCTGTGTCTCCTGTGAGGAGTGACAACTGTGTGAATGTGTGCTGGAGCGTGACGACGATGATGATGGTGATCATCAGTGGAATGAGATCACTCAGCCTTGGACACCACGGATGACTGCGGACACACACACGACAGTGATACTGACCCAGCCCTCCTGCGGTGTCACCCTCTCTCTAGTACACACGTGCATTAGAACACAGACGGACAGACACTAATCTTCAGTTTCCAGACTTCAGCAGTACAACGGGAGGCTGGTTAGGCAGAGGGTTTTCATTGTCTCCCATGTTGCGCAGGGGTGAATGGTGTCAACGGTAGAGAATTGTTTGTGCGTGTGGTTGGGGGGGGTCGAGTGAAACGTGTGTGTGTGTGTGTGTGTTTGTTCTCACGTGTATGTGTATGAATGGCGTAAGCAGGTAGGTAGCGAGGGCGTGTGTGCGCTCGTCCGTGATCTGACCTGGTTGTGGACGTGAACAAATGGCTGGGCGGCCGGGTAAAATGGATGTCATCCCTCAGAGGGACACAAACACACCCGGGAGTTGTCATAGCCGATCCCTCCTCAGACACAAGGCTAGATCTGATGTAGAGGGAGAAGATGGAGGCAGAGGGAAAGACTCAGCGGGAGAGAAGACAGAGCAGGTGAATGAGGGAAAAGATTGAATGACACACGCACACACACACTTTGACTCGGCCCAAAGACTGCATGGACCACTCGAATATGGTTAGATAAGAGCATTAGATAACACTTATCAAATGAAAAGATGCTTCAGAAGGGGAGACGGAGAGATGGATTGGAAGAGGAGGGAGGCAATGAACAAATGAATGGAGCGTGGAGGAACAGAAAGGTTGCCGTTTAGCTAAGAGGTGAATCCAGAGGCCTGTTCCCACGAACATGGGGCTCTCTTGGTGTTCTCTAATCCAATGAAGGGACCGAGTTAGACAGAGGGGGAGCGGAGTAGAAGGAATGAACAGGACAAGCAATGGATGAATAGAACGCTGAACGAAGTGGAGGGAGAGAGAGAGAGGGATGACACAGAGCCATTCATTGAGCAGGGACGGCTGGGGCTGGGAGAGAGAGGGAGGGAGAGCGAGGGACGCACTCTTTAGGCTGAACTCCCCGATAATTGTCTAGTGTGATTAGGATGGAGAGGGGGATGAGAGGAGCGGTGTAATATCCAGTAATTGAAGCCCTCGTCTGCCATTGTTCCAGCACACACCGATAAGCCCAGGGAGATGAGGGAGGGAGAAAGTGTGAGAGGCATAGAGGGGGGTTATGGGAAAGGGAGGGAGTGAATAGATTTACATTAGTAAAATATGGCTTCAACTACAGACTTGCAACTTTTCTCAGTGTTTACACTAGCCTTGGATGTGGCGTGGCCAAAGCCGCAATTCTGCTTCACGCGTGACTTCAGTTATTAGCATACCGTAAATACCTTAGTATATAGACACTTGATTAATGCAAGGATTCACAATCAATTGTGTGCTTATTCTAAAAGCCTTTAATTTTAAATTTGGCTAACAGCTAAAACGCTGTCTACCGGTATTAAGGTAATTCTTGCAGGGATATGTGGTGTGGGGGGAGCTGTTGTCGTTACACGGTATCACTCAGAGGGGGGGGGGTATACGGTCAAAGAGATTTTAATCTAAATTGGTCCTCTTTTCACGACACAGGCATCTCTCCTTGACCTAGTTTGTGTCTTCAAAGTAGTGGAGTGTAAAGGAGGAGATGAGAGGTGGCAGGACTGAGTTAGAGCGGGAGGAAGAGAGGTTGGGGGGGGGGTTGACAAGGCAAGTATGAGTAGGGGGGGGGTATAAACGAGAGAGCAGAGGGAGAAAATGAAGCTTTGTAAACAGCGTCTCCCTTCAACACCTGCGCGCGTGCCATTCTACATCTCTCGGCAGCAGCCTTCGTCTTTGATTGTGATGTAAGGTGCCGTTTGTGTGGATGATGCAACCATTGTTTGGTCGTCGCTGCGGCTTCAGTTACTTGCTCTGTTGTGTTTCAGCCCCCAGATTGTGCTGAGAACACAGAGACTTTCACTTGTTTCGTCTCTCTGTTTCACGGTTACAGGGACAGTTATGGAAACACTGGCATTAACCCACATGTTCCTTTTAAAAGGAGTGGTCCTGTTGCTAGTGCATAGCGCTTGCAACGCCAGGTCGGCGGGTTCGATTCCCGGGACCACCCGATGTGACAGGAAGGCAAGAGAGATCATCAAGGTCAATAACCACCCGAGCCACTGCCTGTTCACCCCGCTTCCACCCAGAAGGTGAGGTCAGTACAGGTGCATTAGAGCTGGGACCGAGAGATTGAAAAACAGCTTCTATCTCAAGGCCATCAGATTGTTTAACGGCCACCACTAGCACAGAGAGGAGGCTGCCTACCTGCATACTTGATATCATTGGCCACTTCAATAAATGGAACACTAGTCACTTTAATAATGTTTACATATCTCGCATTACTCATCTCATATGTATATACTGTATAATGTTTCCTTCACTATCTATTCTTTACTATCTATTGCATCTTAGCCGCTCTGTCACTGCTCATCCATATATTTTATACGTATATATTCTCATCCCATTCCTTTACTAGATTGTGTGTGTTAGGTTTTGTTGTGGAATTGTTATATATTACCTGTTAGATACTGCTGCACGGTCGGATCTAGAAGCACAAGCATTTCGCTACACTCGCAATAACATCTGCTAACCATGTGTATGTGACCAATAACATCTGCTAACCATGTGTATGTGACCAATAAAATGGGATGTGATGTCAAATGTATGCCCGCATGACTGTTAGTGGCTTTGGATAAAAGGGGACCGTACTAGACCAGACCACATTAGGTTGGGTTATGCTGCGATCATTGTTGTGCTACATCTAGCATGTCCCCTCCATTAGCACTAGGTGTGGCTGTGATCAGTCATTCCTCCCCGGCGGTCTGTCTGGCTGATCCCCAGGACCTGTAAAACGGCCCTCTTCCTCCCTCTGGAATGGGGGTTTATTCCGTTGGTTAGCCCGTCTTTCATCAATTAGCATTAACAGCAGAGAGCCAGTGATCTGAATAGGGGGCCATAAATTATTGATTCCACCATCCCCCCCTCCCTCCATCCATCCCTCCCTCCGCCCGCAAATCTAACCCTGGCATTTGGATGTGAGGGGGGGGGGGGGTTGTGTCGGTGTGTGTTCCCTGGGTGCTAGTGTGTGTTTAGCTTTTGGTGTATGTGTCGGTGTGTGTGTCCTTAGCTGTCGTGTGTGTGCAAAGCAAAACCTCTTTTAGCCGTATTAATATTCAGAGAGAGAGAGAGAGACGCATTGTAAAGCTATTCACCTGCATTTGTCGGCAGTCAAATAATGCTATTTATTTTTGGTTTTGCCTCGTGAGAATGGGTGGCCACGTTCTGGACATTGCAGGAGCAAACAGTGGTGTGTATAGGCCTAGCTTGACAAATGTAAACTTTGACCTAGCTAAAGGCTTGTAAAAATGGTAACCAGTACGAGAGTATTGACAACAACGGGCATACAGTGGCGTGTGGGTGTGTGTTTGACCTGTCTAGCGCTCCCTCTGTGTGACTGCCTCCTCGGCAACATCCTGTTTGCCTCCACTATTGGCATTGTAGATGCTGCTCAGCATCTTTCTCTTCACCGTACAGTATTACATGTGGTATAGGTAGCCATCAGTCTCTTCACCGTACAGTATTACATGTGGTATAGGTGGCCATCTTTCTCTTCACCGTACAGTATTACATGTGGTATAGGTAGCCGTCAGTCTCTTCACCGTACAGTATTACATGTGGTATAGGTAGCCATCTTTCTCTTCACCGTACAGTATTACATGTGGTATAGGTAGCCGTCAGTCTCTTCACCGTACAGTATTACATGTGGTATAGGTAGCCATCAGTCTCTTCACCGTACAGTATTACATGTGGTATAGGTGGCCATCTTTCTCTTCACCGTACAGTATTACATGTGGTATAGGTAGCCGTCAGTCTCTTCACCGTACAGTATTACATGTGGTATAGGTAGCCATCAGTCTCTTCACCGTACAGTATTACATGTGGTATAGGTGGCCATCTTTCTCTTCACGGTACAGTATTACATGTGGTATAGGTGGCCATCTTTCTCTTCACGGTACAGTATTACATGTGGTATAGGTAGCCATCAGTCTCTTCACCGTACAGTATTACATGTGGTATAGGTAGCCATCTTTCTCTTCACAGTACAGTATTACATGTGGTATAGGTAGCCATCTTTCTCTTCACCGTACAGTATTACATGTGGTATAGGTAGTCATCAGTCTCTTCACCGTACAGTATTACATGTGGTATAGGTAGCCATCAGGCTCTCTCTCCTCTCTGCTCTCTCTCTGCTTGAGCTGTGTACTATATGCTTGAGCTGTGTACTATATGCATGGCCCCTTTTCCCTCACTCCCCCTCCTTCCTTTGATTTTCCCTTTTCTTATTTGCTTTTAGCCCTGTTAGCCCTGACTGTCCCTGTCCCTATTTTTTATCTCTCCTAGAGGAACTTGGCACGACCCATCGTTATGAATCTGTGTGTTGGGGGGGGGGGTATACTTTCCACGTCCCGTTTAATCAAGCCTCTCGCACTAATTGATCAGTTGGGTAGCTGTCCTGGCCACGCTGTGTTCTCTCTCTCTCTCTCTCTCTCTCTCTCTCTCTCTCTCTCTCTCTCACGTTTGTTATTTAGATACCATATTTCCTCTTGACTTCCTACTGTTTCGAACCACATACAGTACTACAGTCGTGGCCAAGAGTTTTGAGAATGACACAAATATACATTTTCACAAAGTCTGCTGCCTCAGTTTGTATGATGGCAATTTGCATATACTCCAGAATGTTATGAAGAGTGATCAGATGAAATGGAATTAATTGCTAAGTCCCTCTTTGCCATGCAAATGAACTGAATCCCCAAAAAACATTTCCACTGCATTTCAGCCCTGCCACAAAAGGACCAGCTGACATCATGTCAGTGATTCTCTCGTTAACACAGGTGTGAGTGTTGACGAGGACAAAAGGAGGTTGGTGCTTGGAATCATTGTTCTGCCTCTGTCAACCATGGTTACCTGCAAGTAAACACGTGCCGTCATCATTGCTTTACACAAAAAGAGCTTCACAGGCAAGAATATTGCTGCCAGTAAGATTGCACCTAAATCAACAATTTATCGGATCATCAAGAACTTTAAAGAGAGCGGTTCAATTGTTGTGAAGAAGGCTTCAGGGCGCCAAAGAAAGTCCAGCAAGCGCCAGGACCATCTTCTAAAGTTGATTCAGCTGTGGGATCGGGGCACCACCAGTACAGAGCTTGCTCAGGAATGCCAGCAGGCAGGTGTGAGTGCATCTGCATGCACAGTGAGGCGAAGACTTTTAGAGGATGGCCTGGTGTCAAGAAGGGCAGCAAAGAAGCCACATCTCTCCAGGAAAAACATCAGGGAC